>NW_019230656.1:12396-32769 GCF_002742605.1 Olea europaea var. sylvestris
CTCGCTGGTGTCATGCCCGTATAGTTGATGGAAAGTACAAAATCTTGCTCCTGCCAAGGGCCTGTTTGGCCTCTTTTTCTTCTTCTTGTTGTTGTCAGTTCTTCCAGATGGTCCTGCCTCAGCGGGTGCGTTATCATATGCCAACACCGACACTGCGTTCAATGTGGCGGAAGCTAGGGCCTGTCCGGATGTGAGAGCTATGGTATGCCCTGCTTGGGTCCATTACTGAGTAACAAGGTGCGCTGCGGGGCCTCGACCTACCTGCCTCTGTGGGGGAGGGAGTCCCTGTGCGGCACGGTTGCGATGATCAATCATTTCTTCACTAACAATTTCCACTCTCATCATCTCCACCAGCTCGTCGTATGTGGAGGGATTTTTGCTGCGCACGTCCCTCCAAAACAAAGTGTTCATGTTGAGACCACCTTTCAGGGCTGAAAGGGCTTCCCTATCAGTGACCTGCTCGCAGTAAGTAATTTCGTCTGTAAACCTGGCGAGATAGCTTTTCAGCGTCTCTCCAGGGGCCTGCCTCATGTCTTGCAAGCGTTGAATTGGCGCCTCTCCTTCCCTGCGTGAGAGGTACTAGTTCAAAAATGCTTTCTTTAAGTCTGGCCAACTTCTGATGCTTAGGAGAGGAAGCCTGATGTACCACACCTCGGCGGCTCCGCCTAGTGTTAAATGGAAGGCTCTACACTTTAGAGCAGGTGAGGCTCCCCTAAGACTCATTTGTGTCATATACTTTGTGAGGTGCTTCTCCGGATCCTCTTTTCCTTCATACTTGGGGATTTCAAGGGGCATGAAGTTAGTTGGCATTGGGAAGCTTCGAATTTCCCTTGAGAAAGGGAGGTTATCGTCATCGTCGTCAATCTCATAAGATCGACAGGGCCCCTCTGATCCTTCATCATCTTGGATGTCTTGGGGTGGAGGAGGTGCTTCTCCCCGGCTCCCCCAATCGACTAAGTTTCTCCTCTCCCTCCTATTTCTAGGAGGAGGAGGAGGAACATGCTCTTCTTCGCGGTCTGACCGGACCGACCCTCTTGCCGGGTAGACCCTATTGCTAGGATCGTTCCCTATCTGGTCGAAGACGCTCACTGACCTCTGGTCATCGTGTTCTTGAGGAAAGTTGTCCCCCAAGAGTGGTTCTGATGGATGACTCTCTTGCACATAAGATGTCGCTTCGGTGTTCCTCTCTCTTTCGAGAAGACGTTCTGTGTGCCGACTCATGTGGCCTCGAGAGTGAGACAAAGGGATTTCCTGTACCGGATAAGATCCTTGGGGCCTCTGGTGTCCCTGGGCTTGCATGAGAAGTTCCCGCATCTCCATATTCTGAGCTGCTATGTCTCTCATACCCGCAGCTATCTGGGCCATTCCTTCAGTGAGTATGGCAGTTCTTTCGCCTCGTCGACGCCGGTGATGCGGTCTCTGATGAGTAACATTGTTATGGAGTACCTCTTCTTCAGAGGCCTCTCTCATGGGATTGTCTTCACGGCTGTAGCTCATCCTACCTCTTTTTTTTTTTTTAAGGGTAGTAAGAACTTGGATTGTAATTCGACTTTGTTCTTTTTCAAGAATGCCCCCTTTTCAGGGTCAGTCGCCGATTTTTCGGTGTCTTCTCCGATGGGGAATGCAAAACTTCAAATGGGGAGTGAGTTTCCCACAGACGGCGCCAAACTGTTGACCTCCAAAAATGGCTCCTCCACGTGGCCAACTTATAGCTACTCCACGTATTCCTCCCTGCGAAATGAACAAACGGTCAGGCGCACACGGTCGGAATCGACGGGGTGGCGGCGGCCGTATACACTCCGACGGTCAAGTTAAGTTTGGGTGGTCGAAACAATACCCAGGGGCTACACAAATCAATCAATAAAGGGGGAGGAGAATATATAAACTTGTTATGGAATGCTATGTATTGAGAGTTTCATCCCCTTTGCCTCTTGCCAAACCTTGGGTATTTATAGGTAGTATGAACCGCTGGATGTGGAACGCCTGTGTACATCTGACGGTATGAAGCGTCTGCTCATAGGCGTCAATCAGCCGCGCTTGTAGAGTGGGCGGACAGTTTGTTTCCCCCGAGTTGAATTGACATAAAGTTGATAAGTCACATCAAATAACCTCATGGAGACGTCAAATCAATTTAAGCCTTAGGTGCAGGACAAATCTTAAATTGGCGGCGGATCTTCTAACCGGGGTCCACTTGATCTCGGCCTCGATGGTGAGATGGCACTTCGGTATTGAGGCACGAATAATCGAGGCGTAACAACTACAATTATATGTTAATCAGAAATTAGTTATATAATAAGTTTCCTATCCCAAATAGGATTGCTTTTCCATGCTAATTAGTAGCTGTTCTCACGAAAATATTGCAAGTTTTATAGATGCCTTTTTATCCACTAGGTGATCTATCTGAGTCCTGCATTGAAGTGTGTCATGCGTTGGTTATAAAAGAAAATCATTTCAATTTTATAAAATGACTTACTTTTAAAATTTGAGAGCTTAATTGAACTCTAAGGATTATGATTGTTTTGATTGTTTTCATAACTATATCTATTAAATGAAAGTATCAAAATTGCACACGAAAATCGAATTGATGTTTCAAATATGGAATGAATATTAGTGTAGGACAATTTCATCTATTGATCACATTTAAGTCTTAATTCAAGATTCACAAATCTAATGTAGAGTTCGATCGAATTCTTCTATTGTATTTAATTGACCCCTATTTAACTATTTCAATCACATATCTCTATATGAATCAATCTTAGTTAACTACACTATTTGTTCTAAGAATTTATAAAATGACCGCAATAATTGGCAAATATGTCTCTTCATATTATACTAAATTGTCGAATTTTATTATGTGATCTAATTTAAACTCACCTCTCGATTCGTAAAAGATTCACAAAATCATTGAATTGTTGATCAAGTAACTCAAACATTAAATACATGAATAAAAATTTTAAAGAACTAGAATCTTGAATAAACGAACTCAAGGATCTTGAATAGATTACATTATTAGCCCTAATAAAGAGTTTATATATTCATACTAATAGAAGGGGCGAAAATTGTATTGAATACATCATCGGGTTTTGAATTGAGATGTAAAAAGTGGATGAATCTTGCACCAAGTTCTTTTTTTATTCCAAATATTGATTTTAAATCATTGATTTCTTGTTTTTCTCCTTTAGTTTTGCTCTCTAATTCTCCCAGTTGTGATTTTTGTCTCTCAATGTGGGGAACCCTTCAAAAGTGCCTCTATTATTGTATTTATACTTCCCTTAACGTTTTCCCAAATTTGAAGATGTTATGGAATTTAAACGAGCCAAAAATTCTTGCCCTAGATGTATCAGGCCGTGCTACATGGCACCATGGCACTACAAAAACATTGTCGATGGCTCTTCTTAAGAAAAATTCAGTACTATATCTCTTTTAATATTTTTATCATAACTCTCTCTCAATATCCGGTTGAGACAATTCAAATTGGATTATAAAGATAACTCGAAGGGCTATAATTTTACTAGCAGTAGCTCTTTTCCACTTTAAACGTTTACTAGGCAAAAAAATGAGTCTCGATCTGTAGATAAAAATCTAGAACATTCTTGCATGGCTAAAAATTAATTTGTAAAAATATTTTGATCATATTTCACTCATTTTATTTTCTAATTGCATCCAAATCTTCAATACAACGTGAAAATTCTTTAAGTGAAATTTCGTTCATTAGACCATCAAGTACTCAAGTTTTAGCTCGAATTATCTGGCCTTTTGATCAATGAAGTAATATCAATTCATTTACAGATTCTTTCAAGCATGACATTTCTAGCATAGATATACCAGATTGATACCTATTGACATTGTGGAATTCCCATAACTATTTTCTTCTTTCATCAATTTAATAGATCATTTTTTTTACAGTGTTTATTAACTCGACAACTCAAAAACTTGTCATTTCATACTTATCTAATATCTTGGATGAGTTTTTTTGACACATATAAATCTATAAATGAAAATAATAATAATAATAATAATAATAATAATAATAATAATAATAATAATAATAATAATAAAATCCCCAACTCCAGTTTCCTACATCTGGTCATCACCCATATTGTAAACTCAGAAAAAGAAAATCAAAATTGGATGATTCTTATCAACCATGATTTGAATTATCCAACAAATGAACCAAGATTTATGCCAAGGTGCTTCCTAAAAAATTGGCACCTCTATAAGAAATTAGAATACAATTAGTCCATTTACAAAAACTAACAATCAATTCTAACATTTCAAGCTTACATCCCTATATATTCTGAAGAAAGGATGGTCCTCAAAAGCTCCTTCAAATTAGCATGAACATAGTGTGGCCCTAATCTTTTCACTCCAATAAAATTCAGGAGCTCCTCTAAATCCTGCAAAAAGGTCATCGATTAACATAGAAAAGGTCATCGATATGGCACAAAAATAGCAATGAAATTTGTGACGAAGTCGATTGCAAATTGTGTGCAGAAATCAAAATTGGATATGAATAAATCCAATGTCATCTATAATAGGTTAGTCATACAGTTTCGTATTTAATAAAAATCATGTTGGTGGATTGAAGAAGATAAATGTTGGTATAATATTCATCACCTACTCCAGAGATCCTCTCCATAATCAAATGCAGTTACAAAAAGTAGATCATTGTTTTAACAAATTACTTTTGTAACTATAGTCCAGAAAAATCTTCTGCTTAATTAAAGTAAGAATATTCGCTAAAGGATAGGTACAGAAAAATTCAGAAACTCAGTAATGAGCTCACACAACCATCTAGATCTACACATCAGTAAAAGAATCTACACTTATGAGCAAAAGCACAAAAATGGGGATCGGTACAAAATTAACAAGAAAAATTTATATGCCAAACTCTAAGCCTTGTATAACAGAAAATTCATGTAAGATCATTAGTAGACTGTCTTATAATACTCCAAAAATTATGAATATGTTTCAATATGGTTTGACACACTAAAAAATTAAGAAGTGCTACACACCTTATTTAACAAGAACATAGCATAGGCTACTCTTGTGAAGTCTTACCCTTTTATAAAGAGAGGGAATTCTACCGGCTTCAAACTTGTCGAACTTACCGAATAAGAGTCTGAACTGGACATTGAATGATCAATTGCAGGTGCATAATCACGTATATATGATCGAGAACCTCCCAACAGTAAAGGGTAAAGCAAAGGAACCTGTAAATAAGAAGCAATGAGTGAAACAGCCTACATAAATAACAAGCCATCATGATTAATAGACATTAAATTGCAATTAGTGCTCTGGCAATTAGCTAATGCCTCAGCAATGCAATAATCCAATAAAGATCATTGAAATCCAAAACAGGTGTAAACTAAGTGCCAAGTTAATGACAAAAGTGATAATGTATAACAACTCCCCATTTATTTTAGATATCCTATCACAATCCATCGAACTAAAGCAGATTACGCTTGAAAAGATACACAAGTTAATAAAATTATGCCAGGCAAAGAGGAATAACGCATGTGTGCTATATATCCCAAGGCAGTCGAAGATCTCTTAACCTCCTCCTTATCAGTGAAGAAACTCATCTTTGTAAAGGGAATCATAGTGAGATGCAGACTTGAGATGGTCAAAGAGCCTTGATCAACAGGTTTTGATCCAGAAGGAACACCTGCAAGTAGTGACAAGAAACAAAACTGAATAGAGATTAATCAAAATAAACCAACCAATCAAGGAATTCTAAGCTGTAATAATTATGGCAATAACCAAAACCATCAATTGCAGCTGGAATATTTTATATAGAGCAGAGTCAGCATATGATGCTTGCAGTCATGCATTGCTTATATCAACTTGGATGTGACTCCAGCATACACATATATTCAAATTGAAATCAGTGAGTAGGGAGGTAATGAGATTACAAACAATTGCAAAAATGCTGAGAACAATTCATAGAAGCCTCGACATGCAACGCCTGAGATAATCAAGAAACTATATAGAAAAATGAGCCTAACTAAGCCGAGGGAGTCATCCATATAACATGACTATTAGAGATACAACCTATGAGCTGCTCAGAAATTTCTAATCAATTCTTGGTGCTTGTATATAGACTTTGCAAATTTAGCAACCTCAGTGTACGAATTACCAAACAGACCCAGCCCCTCTACTTTACCTATCAGAGCATAAATTTGATGGATTATTGGCTTAGAGAATTTCCCTAATTTTAAGCCTTATAAATTGCAATCTTTTAAATGCTGAGCAAAATAAAAAAACTGACAACCAAAGGAGAAAACCCCAATAAATAAGACATTTTGAATGCAATAAGAACACACTTCCAAGCACACACAAGTATATAGATGGTCACAAATATTTATCCTTTTTTCTTCAGGATAACATAAGATGAAACTATATCAGCAAATGCAACCAGAAACTACATATCTTAGTAATATTATTGTGACTAATGGCCATTGGCACGTAAAAAAATAACTACCAAGTTTCTAAAATTTTGGGTACCCTAGTACACACAATCACGGAGACCATGATAAAACATGCAAAGTTCTTTCCTTCTATTTTATAGAAAATAACATGACAAGAGAAAAGCAAACATGACTTCAACCCTCAACATCATTTACACTAACATGATGGATCCAGATAAATGTAACTTTGCAGCAACAACTCTGTAACAAAAATTATCGTCTCTATCCTACAAATGAGGCATATGAGGAAGGGATACAAGCAAATTTATAAATGATATAGCTGTGTTACCGGTCATTATTATGTTCTTGTATTCAAATAATTGGGTAATTCATATAATGGATTCATAAATTTCTCTGTCATTTAAGCATATGACCTAGATTTATTCTTCGCGAGGTAGAAAATGAAGAGTGAGAACAGAAAAATATAAGTAGACTTTCTTCTTTACTATATTTGACTCACAACAAAGCTTGCAACCGAGTTAAATAAACATATATCATCTGTCCAACAGTTAAGCGAGTTATTGGCTTATTCGTGGTTCAGTATACGAAGAAATGTATTCATCTACATGATACATTAACAATTTTTCGCACTCTAACTAAATATGAGATCCATTCCCTGATTTGATACTGCTAGTGAATGATTCAAGTTCTTGCTCCGGAGCACGTCAAATTACAACCTTCACAGGATAAAGCAGTGAAACTGGAGATACCATATATCGTTGTCTCAATCTTAATGACTTCTGCAAGTTTTTTAGATGAACATAACCTTTTTCTCCAGTAGGTGACCTATTTGAGTCCTGCATTGAAGTAAGTTTATTTCAGATGTGCAAAATTAATTTTTAATACCAATGCAAAAATTTTAAATTTAAATTTGATAAAATGGGAAGATTTTCAAAAGCATATCCCTACCATATAAAAATGAGAATGTGAAGTTACATGGAAATCAACATGAATTGTTCCATTTTATCTCACTTTAGCACTTTCTTCTTCTTCTTCTTCTTTTTTTTTTTTTTTTAATTGTGGGAGCAAAAACATCATCGTTTTGTTTTCAATCATTTTTCTATTTTCACACGCCACTTTATTGCAACTATCACCTCCACTGTAATATTTCTCCATTTTCACACACTACTTTACCTCATCTAATCCAACTAATAAAGACAAATTAAACAACAACAAAATTAGAGGCAAAAAAAGAAAAAAAGAAAAAAAAGTGATTATAAAGTTTTTAAATTAAATTGAAATAATTAAAGTTAAAAATAAATATTATTTAATTAAAATTGAAAAAATTACATTTTATCGTAAAATGAAAAGAATTAAAAAGAATTTTAAATCGAAAAAAATTATTTATCATGAGAAAAGAATTTTAAATTGGAAAAAAAAATTATTTATAATGTAAACAAAACAAATTAAAAAAAAAGAAAAAAAGGGAAAAAATGTCCGCGCACGAAGAGGTTTTATTGTCCATGCACACGGAGAGATTTCTCTCCATCCATGTGCATGTGGATGGAGATTTCCCACATTATTTCTTTTTCTTTTTCATTTTTTTTTTCATTTTGTTTTGTTCTTATTGCAAAAAAACATTTTGATTTGAAAAAAATTCTTTTTAATTCTTTTGCTTTTACGATAAAACTTAATTTTTTTAATTTTAATTTAATAATATTTATATATTCTTTATTGAAATTTTGTAAATTTCTTTTATTTTATTTTTATTGTATTTTTTAAATTTTTTTTAAATTTCTTATTTTTTTCATATTATAAATAATTTTTTGTTTGATTTAAAATTCTTTTTAATTCTTTTTGTTTTACGATAAAATGTAATTTTTAAAATTTTAATGAAATAATATTTATTTTTAATTTTAATTATTTCAATTTAATTTAAAAACTTTATAATAATTTTTTTTGTTTCTTTTTATTTTTGCCTTTCATTTTTTTGTTGTTTAATTTATTAAATCATTCAGTTTCTTTTTTTTTTTATCAGTTAGATTGGCACGTTTCTAATTAAATTTCATAAAAAACGGTTGTTGTTATTAGTGTGGAAAGTGTAGAATTTAGAAAAAGCATTTGAAAATAAGAAATATTTGTGTCATCGAATTTTAATTCTTATTTTATTTCTTATATTCTCACAAAAGAATTCAACGGTCTCAATCTTGACGGTATTTTGGTTTATTTTTGTTCAAGTCTGGTATTCATTTGGCACGCTGTTCAATATTTTATATTCAACTCCTATTTTCATTTGCACTCTATCAAATATCAAGGTGTTAAGTTTTTAACTCAACTCCCATTTTCAATTGGCACGAGTAACCACGTGATTGACAAAGTAGACCTAAATATTTTCACACTGATTCTTTTCAACTTTGATCAAATAATATATTTCAGTTAAGCAATCATTATGATACATGAGCTACATTTTACTGTGTTTATTTGTTGAACTTGTCTTCCCTTGAAGTAGATTAAGCATCCAGTTGCTACATAGCCTCGTTAGATCTTAGCATTCAAACAATTTCTATTCAATTCTTTTTAACATTTGGCACAATGGAAGGTCACGAAATCTTGAAATATCATTGTTATAATGTAGTTGCACAACCTGCAGAAAATAGCAAAGTAATGAAAATTCTCAATTGATGTAGGCTAGTTTATCATGTTAGCATTATCTTTGAAGTAGGAATTTTTAGATTTGAAAATTGCTTTGCTTTGTGATTTGCAGGTCAAGCTCTAATTAACTTTACAGCAGTCATCATTAATTCAGACGGTATTCTGCTACAGTGGAGACCAAAGCATCCTAATCAAGCTGGCTGGAAAGGAATAAAATGTGAACCTAAGACAGAGAGTTACAGTTCTGTGAGTTCCATGAAATTAAGATTCTTTAATTCTTAAGGTCCGTTTCATTGCAAAGATGGAATTGAATTGAATTGAAAACGAATTCCAGGGAACTGAATTGTCTAGAAATTATTTTCCTGGAAATTATAAATTATTGTGTTTGATTGGTATAATTTTCCATGTGGAAAATGTTGAAATAAAAGTATTTTTTTGTGTTCGTTTGATTTTGTTTTATATGAAAATTGTCAATTAAATAGATAGATCTTACTGATATTGGGGATGAAATTTGTTTTCATTGTCAAAAAAAATTCAAGAAAATCATCTATCTTTTAGTGTTCGTTTGACTTTGTGTTTACACAGAAATTGTTAGGTAAGGGAAAATATTTTTTTACAATAATTCTTAAAATTTGTTTCAATTGCAAAAAAAAGAAAAAAAAAAGGCTACAGTTGCTCGAAATTGGAATAATTCAAGGAAAATGTGGAAAATGGCTTAGGTGGCAAGAAATGTGGAAAATGAATTCTAGGGGAAAAAAAAGGCCTATCAAACAATGGAAAAGTGGAAGATGGAATTGATTTTCCAAGTTCCATGGAAAATAAATGTCTATCAAACATAGCCTTATTGGAATTCATGGTGTGAAAAGATTTACTTAGTCATTGGACCAAGAATACATTTCTGAGTTGTTCCTTTTATTTTTTTCTTGCATTTCACATATAATGGCTTCATTTCTTTTACAACAGTAAACATTTGGTTTCAATTACCAAAAAGCCAACGTTTCATTTCACTAATTATCTAATTTACCCTCGATATAATATTTATATTTGTATTTCTTGTACATTCTAAGTCCAATTGGCAATAACACAGTCACATGTCTTGGTTTATGCCAATCATCAAGAAAGTAAATGGAGAACTGCACAGAACACTCCACTTTTCCACTCCTACCTTAATTATTGTGCTGAGTCCAACCGAGACTTTCAGTTTGGGATAGACAGAGAGACTAATTATTGCTCACAGAATGACCAAACATAAAAAGTATATATGAAACACAAAATTTCTTCTTTCCTTTGATTCTTAGGAGTCCCATAATCCTGGTCATCTACATCACCACAACATACAGTTTTAGCTTGGGTACTGATAGTACGAGCAATTTTGTCAAGAAATTTTTGAAAGCAATATTTTCATCAAAATCAAAGGTGCTGATTCTATATTATGCAGCGGTTCTCTTTCTTCTCCTCTCTTCTTTTGTAATATGCTACAAGTCTTCTTCTTCTTCTTTACTCTTAATAGTAAATATTGCGAGAACATGCCACAAATCTCTAGTTCTTCCAGACACACAACAAGCCTCCCTACGTGTCTCCGTGTGTACACGGAGACAAGTCTCTGTGCGCGGAGACTCCATATAACCGTGCGCGGAGACTTGTTGTCTACGTGCACGGAGATTTAAGACTCATCAATATTTTTTTCCTTTCATTTTCTTTCTGGGCATAGGGAGACGGTAAAAAGAAACAAAGAAAAAAGTTTTTAAATTAAATTGAAATAATTAAAATTTAAAAATAAATATTATTTAATTAAAATTGAAAAAATTGCGTTTTATCATAAAATAAAAAGAATTTTAAATCGAACAAAAAATTATTTATAATATGAAGAAAAAAGAAATTTTTTAAAAAAAATTAAAAAATACAATAAAAAAACTAAAAAAAAAGTTACAAAAATTAATTAATGAATATTTCTTCTTTTCTCTCTTCTCTAAAGTTTATGTGTACTTCTTATTTCTATTTTAATTTTTTTCGATTTAAAAAAAATCTTCTTATTTCTTTTTGTTTTGCGATAAAATTTAAGTTTTTCAATTTTAATTAAATAGTATTTATTTTTAATTTTATTTATTTCAATTTAATTTAAAAACTTTATAATAACTTTTTTTTTTGGTTTCTTTTTTTAAAAACTTTATAATAACTTTTTTTTTGTTTCTTTTTATTTTTCCCATGTAATTTTTTTCTATTTCTGTCTATAATTCTTTTTTTTGTCTTTGTTCTCTAATTTGTTAAATCATTTAGTTTGTGACACAAATATTTCTAATTTTCAAAAACTTCAAATACTGTTTCTAAATTCTATACATTTTACAATAATAATAACATAATAAATACAATACTCGTGCAATGCAGGAGATGAAGACTAGTGGTTATAAAAGTTTCTATAAATAACTGTGAAAAAAAAATAGAATTACTCAATAGAAAGTAAATATAAAAGACTCAAGATGCTTCAAAAAATGGCCTATATGTTTAATCCAGAGAAGATTCGGTACTACAAAATGGCCTATATGGCCTCCTATATATAGGATTGAGTATAGAAAAAAAAAAAAAAAAAAAAAAAACTTTATTACATGAAAAAAAAAAATTTTTTCGGTTAAAGAAAAAAAAAATCTGTGATACGTAGAAAGCAATAATTCTTCAGGTTCTTGTCAACGTGCCACTCCTTTTCGGATTAGGAATGATAGAATTTTGTGCTATATAATTTAATTTTAAAATTAATTTTAGGGTTATTCTTTTTAACTATTTTTCAGTCAGTCTCTCTAGTACAAAAGCAATGCTATCAAAATTTCACCGGATGTTGTTGTGATAGCATTTGGTTGGTCTGTTTTTATTTTTTTAATTATTTTATTTTTATTATTATTATTATTTTATTTTTTGTCATTGTCCAATAGAAAACTGTCAATTGTATTACGTGAAAATTATGGCGGCATTTTCCTGTACACTTAGCACATTACTTTTTTAGTTCACGTCTAGAATTCTGGAATGATTTTGTCATAGGTCTCATTAGCTTTTATCCTTGATTTGTTAAGTGCCAATTTTAAACTTTTTTTAATTTATATTTATACATATCGTAACAAGTAATATAGTGGGTCTTTGAGTCCAGATTATCGTTCTCACGAGAACTATACTTTAATATTTAATTTAATATTTCTAATTCCTATTGATGAAAACTAAGAATTATGAATGTTTTTAACTATATTTACAAAATGAAAGTGTCAAAATTGCACACAAAGATCGAATAGATGTTTCAAATATGCAATGAATATTAGGGCAATATAATTTCATCTATGGATCTCATTCACATTTTAATTCAAGATTCACAAATCTAATGTAGTTTTTGATCGAATTATTCTATTGTATTCAATTTACCTCTCTCGAGTTCTCATTGACCCAATTGAACTAATTTCAGCACTAGCTAACTTATAATTATCTATGTGTGACAAAAGAAAACTCGCATAGTTAACAAAATAATAAAAGAAGGCACGTCCAATATTTAAGGATGCCTTCATTTTTTTGTGGTATACATTCCTTAGATATGTTGACTCAAAAGGTGAAACTATAAGACAGTCGATATGATAGCTACGATGCGACATAATAAAATACATATAATTATAGTAGTTGCATAATATCAGTGGGGAAGTAAGAATTCCGCCCTCTAATCGGATTAATGGGGAGACTTAATTTATTTATAAATACATAAATATAAATACACGTAATCACCGAGCAACTTGAACAACTTTGAAAATCCCCTTTGTTGTAGGCCCCGTGCGACAGAAAAAGTATGCAATTTTAGGCATTAGCGATTTGCTGGAGAAAATAAATTCACAAGAATAAAGTCAGTGGCTGATTTGTTTGGGAGTCTCTTTTCCAATTCAATAATTGCAACAGATTGAGAGAATGAAAACGAGCTACCTGCTGGGGAAAAAAAAATAAAAAAAATATCCCCTTTGTTGTAATCAAACAGTTGTTTTTCCAGATAAATCTACCATTATTACTCATTCCTAGTAGAAAAAGAGAGTATATTAAATAGGGATGGCAGTGGGCCGAGTCGAGCTAACTCGACTCGTTAACTCACGAGCTCGGGCTCGTGGTGAGCCGAGCTCGTGGCTCGTTGCTCGTGGGTCGAGTCGAGTCCACAAGCGGCTCGCGAGCTCGTGATTTTTTTTGCAAATTTTTCAAATTTTATTGATAAAATTTTATTTTATGTTGACTCAAAAGGTGAAACTATAAGACAGTCGATATGACAGCTACGGTGCGACATAATAAAATACATATATTTATAGTAGTTGCATAGTATCAGTGGGGAAGTAAGAAATCCGCCCACTAATAGGATTAATGGGGAGACTTAATTTATTTATAAATACATAAATATAGATACACGTAATCACCGAACAACTTTAAAAATCCCCTTCGTTGTAGGCCCCGTGCGATAGAAAAAGTATGCAATTTTAGGCATTTAGCAATAATAAAAGGTTGACATTCGAGGGGCAAAGATTCTACAAGTACGTTAATTGGAAATTAGTTATATAATGCTTATCCTATCCCAATTAGGCTTGCAATATTGCTTTTCCATGCTAATTGGTAGCTGATCAAGCAAATATTTGTTCGATTAAAATTACTACACGATTCGTTGACAAGTAATAAAATGAATTTTGAGTTCAAGTATCATATCTACAGAGATTGTAATAATTCAAATATGAATTAACTTAACTTTAATCGAACCTAGGAAAATTTGTAATTTTTCTAAAACTAAATTATAATCAAATAATCTGCTGATGAATGAAATACTTAAATTAACTAAAATCAATGCAAAATTATAATGAATGCAAGTTTGATAAAAATTTAATGATAAAAAGCGTCCTATGATCCAGAATCCCCTTGTATCAATTCTCTTTTAACCCCAAATCTTATAATTTGATAACGCGATTCAATTACGAAGATTAATATTCCTAAATTGTTTAACAATCTCTCTCAAGTAGAATTAAATATATCTCTATATATGATCCATTCGAAAGTAAAACAAGCCACAATACTTATATAACTATTGCATATATAAATGTAGAGAAAAATAAAACCATCTCAATCATTCAATAATTCAAAAAATGCTTTCAATGTCAGAAAGAAATAAAATAACTAGTTAAAAGTTCATGATACAATTTTCATTGTAACCCTAGCACACCCTAACATGCTAAGAATTAAATAAATAAGAGTGGAACGACATCATCGATAAATTGACGAAACCTGTTTAATTTCCAAATTTCTTGCGTAATTGTTGATGAATTATTGCACAAAAATCTAGAATTATTTTCCAATTGTGTTGCCATGTCTTCCAAATTCGTCCGTATATCAATGGTGGCCATCTCAGCGTAATTCTTCTTCAATTTCTCCCGTCTTTGCGTGCGCGTATATATATATATATATATATATATATATTTTTATATATTTTTTAAATCCCCAAAAATCCACCAATTTCGTGCCAATTATGAGTCCAAGAAAGGAATCCACACTCCTTTCAAATTCAATTCCACCTTTGTTTCTCAGTGGGAGTCTTTATAGAGATTTAATACCATTCCTATTATGCAATATGCCCATTTAATTTCCTTCCTTTGTTAATTTGATACAAACCCACTTCATATAATATTTCTCTCCAATGTTTTACTTTCTCCAGTTAATGCAATTTAGAATCTGTTGCGTTTTTTATACATATTGTAACGAGTAATATGGTCCTTTGAGTTATCGTTCTCATGGCAAGAACTATACTTTTATACATAATTTTATATTTCTAACTAATTGCCAAATTGATGGATTAATCCCAGAGACATGATAAAGCATAACAACTTCCCATTTATTTTAGATGTCCTATCACAATTCATCACAACTAAAGCAGATTATGCTTGAAATGATACATAAATTGATAAAATTATGCCGGTCAAAGAGAAATAACTCGCATCACAACTTCTATTAGTTGAATTAGAACACTAAACATAAATATTATCAGGGAAAGTAAAGTATTCTTCAATACAATGTAAACCTTCTTCGTGAGTCATTTCAGGCAAAGGCAAATTAGCTTCAGAGTTCTGCTCCTGATCATGCAATGCATGGTTCCAATTCCTTTCTTCAATTAAACTTGAAAATTCGTTATCAGACATTTTAGTCGGCCAACTCGAATCAGCTTTAGAGTTCAGCTCTTGATCGTGCAATGCTTGGTTCCTAGTCGGCCAACTCCCTTCTTCGACGCAGCATTTTAGCAGTTCCCATGAAATTCGACAAACGGCATAATCCGTGTTATCCACTACCTCCGAAGGACTTCTGTTCAACGTATATTCGTGCATTATCCAATGATCATGCTTCTTATTTAGCTCGTCTTGCGTCAAATTGCCATTCACTTTGAACGTAAATGACTTCTTGAAGCCAATGACTTCGCCCTCGCCATTCTCGATATCCTTCGGTACACATTTTCCGTCCCATGTTCCACAACCGGCCACCCTAACAATACGGCTACTACGTCTCTTTTCCAACTTCGTAAACACATAAATTTCCTTCTTCAAAACATCAACTTCAGAATCCCCAACAATTTCCCATGGATCATTGTTGGAAAAAACATCCCATGGGGTACCATTCTTCCCGTATAAATTTCGATCAATAATTCTATTGCATGTCAATGGGAGTCCCATTGCTTTGCGTTTTAAGAAAAGTGTGATAAGTTCTTGTTCAGTGGGTTTGAAACGGAAACTTGGTGGTATTGAGAATGCCATACTTGAGTGTTTAAGAAGAGTTGAGCAAACTCAAAATTGTGGGAATTCGAACTCTGTATGTGAGGGAGAGAGAGAGAGAGAGAGAGAGTGTGTGTATTTGTCTCGGATCACAAATTCATCTTCCAATAAGGAAAGAATTGGGGCTTTATTAAATCAGTCGAACCCTAACAACCTTTATACAATGAGTTGCATGATCAAAATATATTCTTCAAAGTCAAATCCCGTCGAAATAAGGATAGATTCGTGTGGTAGACAAAAATAGACTGCATTAAGAATAGTTTCTTTTTCTTCTTCTTTTCTTTTCTTTTTCTTTAATTTTTTTTTAAGTATGGTTTTAAAAAAAAAAAAAAGGGTTAAACCCTCATTTGATGGGAATTAAAATCAATGTTATAAATTAATTTTAATTACATATTTCATGAAACTTACAACTTTTTCATCATACATTTTATCAAAATATTCTGAAAACCTATTTTATTTCCCACAAAACAAGGGCTAAAAAAAATGTTACTTAAAATGAAGTAATTATGCATAGCTAATAGCACCCGTTTGAAACCATATGCTAAAAATTCAGTTTTACTTAAACTTATTTACAATCACACATTCTTCTAATAAAATTATTTTCTATGTAAATTAAAAAAAAATATATAAATAAATTTTACCGCACCCTGAAAATATTGCTGTTACGAAAATCATTTTTGAAGTCCCTGATTTTCACCCTGTTCGAGTAGCTTTATTGAACAGAAAATTATGTGGCAACATATTTTTGTACACAACAGATTTCTTTTTCAGTTCACATCTAGAATTCTGGAATGATTTTCCCGTTCTGCCATAGGTCATATTAACTTTTATTTTTGATTTGTTAAAGTTCCAATTTTAAACCTTTTTTTTTAATATCCAGCTCAGATTTAATTTTATCACTAGCTTATAATTATCTATGTACAGCAAAAGAAAACTCACATAGTTAACGAAATGGTAAAAATACAGGTAGGCCCGTGTGACGGGAAAATATGCACTTTTAGCCATTAGCCAATAAAATTGCTTTCGATCCCAAAAGAGTGGAAAAGATTCTACAAGTTCGTAAATTAGACATTATATATACTTATCCTATTCCAATTAGGCTTGCAATTAGTTGCTCGAACTCACGTGTGAACGTCTTATTTTATTGTCTAAAAGTATTAATTAGACATTAGTTATATAATACTTATCCTATTCCAATTAGGCTTGGAATATTGCTTTTACATGCTAATTAGTTGCTCATCTCACGAAAATATTTGTTCGTTTAAAATTACTGTAAGTGCGCTATCAGGCCGGTCCTGCTATTGTCAGGCCCGAGGGAAAGTTCCTAAATTATGCCCCCCCCAAAAAAATCTGACATTGTTAGCCACCGCCTGCTGATTGTGGCGAAAAACAAAGAAGAGGAGAAGACGGGCACGAAAGAGAAGCAAGAAGAGAAAAGCCCAATTCAAAAGACAAAAAATAAAATAAAAAATACTAATTTTCCTTTTACATCATTTCACCCAAAAAAAAAAATAATAATAATAATAATAAATACTAGGCCAAATAAGGCCCCTTCAATTTTGGGCCTGAGATAATGGCCTCATTGGCCTCTGCACGGGACCGGGTCTGTGCGCGATTCATTAACAAGTAATGAAATCAATTTTGAGTCCAAGTATCATATCCACAAAGATTGTAATAGTTCAAATTTGTATTAACTTAGCCTTAACCGAACCTATGAAATTTTGTAATTTTTCAAAGACTAAATTATAATCAAATAATCTAGTGATGAATGAAATACCTAAATTAACTAAAATCAATGCAAAATTATAATGAATGCAAGTTTGATGAAATTTAATGATGAAAAGCGTACTAGGATAATCCCGAATTCCCTTGTATCAATTCTCTTTTAACCCTAAATCTTATAATTTGATAACACGATTCAAATATGGAAATCAATATTTCTAAATTGTTTAACCATCTCTCTCGAGTAGATATATGATCCGTTCGAAAGAAAAAGAAGCCACAATACTTATACAACTACTACGCATATAATTGTAGAGAAAAAAAAATCATATCAATCATTCAATAATTGAAAAACTGCTTTCAATGTCAATAATAATAATAATAACGAGTTAAAAGTTCATAATACAAATTTCATTGTAGTCCTAGCACCCCAGAAGGAGGAAAAAAAATAAAAAATAAAAAATTCCCACCACTTAGCCTAACATGCTAAAAATTAAACAAATAAGAGAGGAATGACATGACCGATAAATTGATGTAACGTGTTTAATTTCCAAATTTCGTGTTTAACTTTTATTCTTGACTTGTTAAGTGCCAATTTTAAATTTTCATTTTTTATTTTATTTATATCCAGTTCAGATTTAATTTCAGCACTAGCTTATAATTATCTGTGCGATAAGTTAAGGAAATAATAAAATACTGGTAGGCCCGTGTGACAGGAAAAGTATGCAATTTTGGCCAATAAAATTGCTTTCGATCCAAACAGAGAGTGGAAAAGATTCTACAAGTATGTAAATTAGACATTATTTATATAATACTTATCCTATTCCAATTAGGCTTGCAATATTGCAATTAGTAGTATTAATTAGATATTAGTTATATAATACTCAAACTATTCCGATTAGGTTCGCAATATTACTTTTCCATGCTAATTAGTTGCTCATCTCACGAGAATATTTGTTTGTTTAAAATTACTACAAGTGCATGATTTGTTAACAAATAATAAAATAGATTTTGAGTCCAAGTAAATTATAATCAAATAATCTACTAATGAATGAAATACCTAAATTAACTAAAATCAATACAAAATTATAATGAATTCAAGTTTGATGAAAATTTAATGATAAAAAACGTACTAGAATCCTGAATTCCCTTGTATCAATCCTTTTTAATCCTAAATCTTATAATTTGATAACACGATTCAATTACAAAGATCAATATTCCTAAATTGTTTAATAATCTCTCTCGAGTAGTAGAATATAAAAGGAAAAGGAAAAGACTCGAGATGCTTCCAAAAATGGCCTATATGCTCAATCTAGAGAAGATGTGATATTACAAAATGGAGGTCAAGAGTAGCATAACAAAATAAGTAGTAAATACAGTAATGCAATCACTCCCCCAACTAGGAGCCTTTCACTTTCTATATCGACAAAATACACTCCCACCCACGTGCAATAATTAATTATGTGCATACCCATAGAGCAAAGGAAGTTGCTTTTTGTCCAGCACAAATTTGAACTTTTAAGTATGAACCAGAGACCTAATTGTCAATGTTCTGCAGACAACTTTAACAAAAAGAAATTGTGGCAACCATTCAGAAGCCACAATAATGAGTGACATCATTTTTCTTCTAGAAAGCTGCGTGGCGAATGACGATATGAGGATAAAAGATTTAATTTTATGAAAAAAGTCACAAATTACCCACTCCAATTATTAATCAATTTCGTGAGAAATAGTTACATTTAGTCATCTCCTCGAAAGATAAAAAAAAATCGACAGTTCGTGTACTGATTAATCATGTAATTATATTAGTCACTCCAAATTCTTGCGTAATTACTGATAAATTATTGCACAAAAATCTAGAATTATTTTCAAATTATGTTGCCATCTCTTCCTCTTTGTTTGCGTTTTTTTATACATATCGTAACGAGTAATATAGTGAACTTTTGAGTTATCGTTCCCACGAAATTTTTTTTTTTTTATATGTAATTTTATATTTGTATCTCATATTGATGAAAACAAAGGATTATGATTGGTTTCATAACTATATCTACTAAATGAAAGTATCAAAATTGTACACAAAGAGCGAATTGATGTTTCAAATATGGGATGAATATTAGTGCACGACAATTTCATCTATTGATCGCATTTAAGTTTTAATTCAAGATTCACAAATCTAATGAAGCTTTCGACCGAATTCTATTGTATTTAATTTACCCCTATTTAGTTCTCATTGACGATATTTAATTAATTCGATCATATATCTTTATATGAATCAATCTTAGTTAAATACACTATTTGTTCTAAGAATTCATATAACGACCGCAATAATTAGCAAATATGTCTATTCATATTATGCTAAGTTGTCGAATTTTATTATGTGATCTAAATCTAAAATTCACCACTCGATTCGTAAAAGATTCACAAAATCATTGAATTGTTGATCAAGTAACTCAAAACATTAAATACATGAATAAAATCAACACATAAATTTTCAAAGAACTAGAATCTTGAATAAACGAACTAAAGGATCTTGAATAGATTACATTATTAGACCTAATAAAGAGTTTAGATATTCATAATAATAGAAGGAAAAAAAATTGTATTGAGTACATCACCGAGTTTTGAATTGAGATGTAAAAAAATGGATGAATCTTGCACCAAGTTCCTAAAATTTCCTCCTTTTTTTTTTTTTTTTTTTTTTTTTTCTTTACAAAATTTTCAAGTGATTTTTTTAAAAAAAATAAAGATTTTTTTTTTCTGGTATTGTTACTTCATGTTCTTGG
>NW_019230656.1:32920-182735 GCF_002742605.1 Olea europaea var. sylvestris
TTTTTTTGTCCAATAGAAAATTGTCAAGTGTATTATGTGAAAATTCTAGCAGCATTTTCCTGTACACTTAGAACATTTCTTTTTTAGTTCACATCTAGAATTCTGGAAGGATTTTCCTGTTCTGCCCTAGGTCTTATTAGCTTTTATTCTTGGTTTTTTAAGTGCTAATTTTAGAAGTTTTTTATTTATTTATTTATATCTAGTCCAGATTTAATTTCAACACTCACTTATAATTATATATGTGTGACAAAAGAAAACAGAATAATAAAAGAAGTTATTATCAGAACACGTATGACATTTTACGACCTTTCATTTTGTTGTGGTACACACTTTTTTCTTAAATATGTACTCAAAAGGTGAAACGATAAGACACTCACATGTTAATTAGAAATTAGTTATATAATAATTATCCTACCCCAATTAGGCTTGCAATATTGCTTTTCCATGCTAATCAGTAGCTGATCTCACGCAAATATTTGTTCGATTAAAGTTATTGCACGATTCGAGTAAAATAGATTTTGAGATTGTCCCCTGTTGGGTTCTCATTCTTTTCTCATTAAAATGAAAAATATGACCGTTATCTATCATATTAAGTCACCAAATTTGAATTTATATATCTTGTGTGGGGCTCGTAACGACTATATTTTTCATTCTCATTTTTCAAAAAATGATAAACAAACGGGGGCCAAGTATCATAACCATAGAGATTGTAATATTTCAAATTCGAATTAATTTAGCCTTAACTGAACCTATGAAAATTTGTAATTTTTCTAAAACTAAATTATAATAAAATATTCTACTTATGAATGCAATACCTAAATTAACTAAAATCAATGCAAAATTATAATGAATGGAAGTTTGATGAAAATTTAATAATAAAAAACGTACTGGGATCCCAAATTCCTTTGTATCAATCCTTTTTAATCCTAAATCTTATAGTTTGATAACACGATTCAATTATGAAGATCAATAATCCTAAATTGTTTAACAATTTCTTTCGAGTAAAATTAAATATATTTTTAAATATGATCCATTCGATTTAATTATTAAATAATTTTTAGATTGATTTAAAAATTTAAAATAATATTAAAATAAAAAAAGAATATATGCGTACATATTCTTTTTTTAACCCCCAAAATCCACCAATTTTTTGCCAATTAGGAGTCCAAGAAAGGAATCCAAACTCCTTTCAAATTCAACCCCCAAGAAAGGAATCCAAACTCCTTTCAAATTCAACCCCCTCCTTTGCTTCTCAACGGGAGTCTTTATAGAGATTTCATTCCATTCCAATTATGCAATAGGCCCATTTAATTTCCTTCCTTTGTTAATTTGATCCAAAGGCACTTAATATAATATTTCTCTCCAAAGTTTTACTTTTTCCAATTAATTGCCTTCTTTATACATATCGTAACGAGTAATATAGTGAACCTTTGAGTTATCGTTCTCACAATAATTATACTTTTATAAATAATTTTATATTTCTAACTCCTATTGATGAAAACAAAGGATTTTGATTGTTTTTCTAACTATATCTACTAAGTCAAAGTATCAAAATTGCACACAAAGATCGAATTGATGCTTCAAATATGGAATGAATATTAGTGCTAAACAATTTCATCTATTGATCACATTTAATTCTTAATTCAAAATTCACAAATCTATGTAGCATTAGAACGAATTCTTCTATCTAGTTCTCATTGACCTTATTTAACTAATTAAGTTATATATCTCTATGTAAATCAATCTTAGTTAAATACACTATTTGTTCTAAGAATTCATATAAAGACCGCAATAATTAGCAAATGTGTCTCTACATATTATACTAAATTATTGAATTTTATTACGTGATCTAAATCTAAAATCATCTCTCAAATTGTAAAAGTTTTGACAAAATCATTGAATTGTTAATCAAGTAACTCAAAACATTAAATACATGAATAAAATCAACACATAAATTTTTAAAGAACTAGAATTTGAATAAACGAAATAAAGGATCTTGAATAGATTACATTATTAACCTTAATAAAGAGTTTAGATATTCATAATAATAGAAGGAAAAAAACTGTATTGTGTACATCATCGGGTTTTGAATTGAGATGTAAAAAAGTAGACGAATCTTGCACCAAGTTCCTTTTTTTTATTTTTAAAATTCCAAACCTTGATTTCTTGTTTTTCTCCTTTAATTTTGCTATCTAATTCTCCAAGTTGTGATTTTTGGCTCTCAATGTGTGGAACTCTTCAAAAGTGCCTTTATTCTTGTATTTATACTTCCCTTAAAGTATTCCCAAATTTGAAGATTTTATGGACTTTAAATGGGCCCAAAATTCATGCCCTAGATGTATCAGGCCATGCCCAGCGACACCACGAAGACATTGTGGGTGGCTCTTCTTAGGAAAGATTTTAGCACTATACTTATTTAATTTTTTTATTATAACTTTCTCTCTTGATAATCCGGGTTGAGGCAATTCAAATTTAGTTGTAAAGATAATTCAAAGAGTTACAATTTTACTAGCAATAGCTCTTTTCTAATTTAAACGTTTACTAGGCCAAAAATAAGTTTCAATCTCCGGATAAAAATCTAGAACATTCTTGTATGTTAAAAATTGATTTGTGAAAATATTTTGGTCATATTTCACTCATTTTATCTTCTAATTGCATCCAATTGACCCTTAGTATTCTCGAATCTTCATCATGAGGTCCTACACAACTTTTGAATATTTACACTTTAGTTTCCAAACTTTGGATCTTGTTTTTTCCACCAAATTTTCGTTTTTTTCTTTCAATTCCACTTTCATTCATAGAGTTTCACCTAACAAACGAAATATACTATTAATGAGGCTATAGTTGTTTAAAAGAACTATTAAATACCTATATTTTATATCCAAATAAGTGTATAAAATATATTTATCAAACATCCCAAAACTTAAACGTTTTTTTGTTCTGAAAAACCATAATTTAGCTTAACACAAACATGCAAAAGTTTTGGTTAGATGAATCGCCGTTTTATTTCAGGATTGGAATAATTGTATTAAATCTATAAACATTTTCAAGGTCGTATTACCAAAATCAATATCAATTTTTTCAATGCAAAACTAATGTGTGAGTGTATGAAGAATCCTATAAATTTACGAGTTGTTTCAATTCCCAACCCCTCAATGGTCAAATTTTTTACTTTCATCACTCGTAAAATTCACACACCGCTAACCTATTCTTTTTAACTCTTTTCTCAATATGTGATCTACGGCTGAATCTTTATACTAATTTCACACCCTCTCTAGTTTAGACAAATTGACTAATTGTAAGTCAATACTTCAATAAATAAGGATTCTCCAAATTTTGATTGCTTCAACTTCCAATAATCAACTAGGCTAATAATCCATTATCAAATATCTAATCTTCTCAAATAAGTTTGGGACTTAATCAAGGCAAGTAAAATGTAAATACATAATTTTTTTTTATTTTTTTTAATCTTATGTGCATATGTCTCTCTATTAAACTTTTTAAATGACTATTGTAGTAAGTTTTAGGTTGATAACTCTAAAGTTAGATAATTATAGGGCATTAGGTTTTTAGATACCCATATGAATTTAATCATTTGAGTCATAAAGGTTACGATGAGACATTTTACAATGAGGAAGTTTTTTCTCTCTCTTTTTTCCCCTTTTTTCTCCCTTTTTGTCATAATTAGTGCAATGTCCTCATTAAACATCTATTCTAAAAAATTGACCTCTAATATAAGATTTTCACCTAATTTTCATCATATCACCCCTATACAATCTAGACAAGAATTTACATACATGGAATTTCCATTTATATCCATATCTCCCACAACAGTAAAATCACCCACAAACTATTCCAAATTTGGTCGAAGGTTATAAATCGTTCTAATTTTTGGATTTAGCATCTAAGTTCTATTATTTTAACTTATCAAGCATATGAATCAACCAATTACTTTATAATGCTAAATTTAATTGATTTGTGCAAATAAAATAGTATCAAGCTTTACATGGATAAGAATCAATCAATTTAAATATGTAACCTATCCACAGTTCATAGGTTAACAAATGATTCCAAATATATTCGTCGACAAGTTTACCTGACCCACACAAGTACACAATAAACAATGAAATCTTTTTGAAATTAAAAAAAAAAAATCAAAATTTTCAATTTTTTTAATCAATAATGCTACTGGTACATCAGTAGCTACCGAAGGGCATACCTAATTGCTGAGCTGGCGATAATTTGGACAATAACGCGTGAATGGCTTTAAAAATTATGAGAATGACAAAAACACCCCTGGAGGACAAAAGTCGTCTAAAACCCATTCATTTTGCAACGCTATTGGACAGAACAATTCATCCCCCTTTCTCTCTTGGACCGAAAAGAACGCCGAAGAAAAATCGTCTCTGACCGTCGACGGCGAGCACTTGGGTTTTAGGGATCAATGACTTCCAGCTATTGTAAGGGTTTTTCTCCATTATTGTTGTGTTTAGGGTTCGTACGTCTTTAACCCATTTCTCTGTTGGACAGAACAAATCGCCCATTTTCGAGTAGTTGTTAACGGTCGACGGGGAGCACTTGGGACTTCAGATCGACGACTTCCAACTATTGTAAGGGCTTTTCTCCATTTTTTTTGTGCTTAGGGTTTCTGCGTCTTTCAGTTTCGAAATTAATGTCGGGACAAAGCTCCGTTATTAGTTTGTGTTTTGAGTTCCGTCGTTCATTTTTTGGTTCGGGACAAAAGTCCCGATTTAGGTTTGTGTTCTGAGTTCGAAATTGACCCTCGTTTTTAAGTAGTTGTTGCGAGAAACTAAAAAGACCATGTGAAACAATTGAGATTCAAAAAGGAAATTCAAGTTGACGGAATTGGCATGTTTTGAGATCTAAGAAATTTTGCATTTTCTGCTCTTCAAACCTGAATTGGAAGCAAAATTAAAGAATTTAAATTCTTTACATCTCTCTTATTTCCTTTATAAAAAAAAATTTATGAATAAGACAATTGAAAACTACAACGAAATTAAGGAGCACCCAAATTGTTTGATCAAATATTAGCACCAGATACCAGGGACAAATAAGAGGTACCTATCAAATATTGTTAGCCCAAGCCTGTAATATAATTTTACGTTCTTATAGTTTCAAATAAAATAATTTATAGATTTCTCTGTTTCCTGCGTTTTCTCCGTTACCACGGACAAATAAGAGGTAAGCCTGTCAAATATTGACATTACCGGAGTTGTATCCCCTAGATTTTCCTGATCAGAATGAAGTGGCCATTCGTTATGGTAGATGTAGTTATTTATAGATTTCTCCGTTGCCTGTGTTTTTCCTTTTGGTTGTTAGACATTCCTGGCCCGTTCGAGACACCAACTTTCCCATTCGTTAAATGTTGTGCTATTTTGTTCCATGTTGCTGTATTTAATCATGAAATTTTGTCGTGTTATGACTTCAATTGATTAATAACTTCTTGTTATCACCGCTGCAGCTGCCCAGGATCTCTACAACTACGACAAATACCCCTGTTCTTTCTTCCCATTTTCTTTCAATTGTCCAGATAAGAAGCGATGTCCGGACTGTGGTAAGGGAATCGTGAAAATGATGGAGGCGGAGAGGAAGACTCTATTTGCCATTAGAATGCTGTTTACTATATGTAAGAAGGACATAATAAGTTGGCACGGAATAGATGATTAAGTTGGCTTGGTAATATTTTGTTAAAATTGAACTTGTGTTCAATGATTTTGTTTCATTTATGATGATCAATTGTTTGCTTGGTATTTTTTTGTTAAAGTTGAACGTTCAAGTCAAGATCAAAGAATGGTATCATTTTTTATCATTTGATCATGTAATACATGATTAAGTTGGCTTAGTGATTCTTGATTCAATTCGTGGATGAATTAGAAAACAATTCCTTGTTGATATTGGGTGTGTGTCTTAAAAAAGAATGATTGGATTACCACCAGTTTCAAATTGAAAATAAGCCAAAATCAAAACATGCCATTATCTTAAACACACAATCACACATGCTAGTGGCCGAAATTCTAGCACAATTTTATAACCTGGAATTAGGATAATAACCTGAAATTGTAGCACAAAGATGTAACCTGGAATTAGGATAATAACTTGAAATTCTAGCACAATAATACTACTGGTCCATACATACAGTCTGCGATTAAACGATGCAACTTGCATCTAATTACAAAATCAGGTAACCAATAGCCAGCACATTTACTCAATACAAGCTGGTTGCATGACGAAGACAAGTTGGTTACATGAAATCGCCAAGTATATAACTGCTATATCATTCACTAAGATATTCTGAACATTGAATAACCTGCTATATCATTCACTAGTTACATAAACATCTTCTTAAAAGTATATAACTGCTATATCATTCATTACAATATTCTGAACATTGAATAATAACCTGGAAGGAGAATGTTCAAATGTAATATGAAAAGCCTTTTCATTAATAGAAACCATAAATACAGTTAATCACGATGCAACTTGCACCAAATAACAAGATCAGTCGGTCCTAGTTCAATTACAAAAACAAAACTAAGTGTCTCCCAAAATACAAAATCAGTATTCCAATATACAAGAATTTGAGATTACGGAATCCTCCCTTCTCTGTCTGCCATCGGTCTCCCTTAAATGCATCATCTTTCAACTGACGGATCTCAAGATTTTCCAACATTCCTAGAGTAGACAGTGATCCCAATCAAGTAGGGTGCTTGAAATCGTCAGCTTCTTTAGATTTGGTGGAAATGCATCAACTTGAGGTAGGCTAAGACAAATAAATAAAATAAAGCCAACTGAAGACTTTGGTTTTACAATTTATATGCCAAATATCTCCAGTTATAGCAATTTTGTTTCATGTTAAATGTGTTGCTAATTTTTACACCATGGGTATTTTAGATTTCAAACTTATCAAATTACTGGATTCTACCTTCACAAATTTTGGGGTTACTACTCTTCATGAAAAGATAAATGAATATGAATAAAAATGTGCTGACACAATTTCAAACTCAGAACACAAACCAGAAACGGAGCTTTGTCCCGACATTAATTTCGAAACTGAAACACGCAGAAACTCTAAACACGACAATAATGGAGAAAAGCCCTTACAATAGTTGGAAGTCGTCGATCTGAAGTCCCAAGTGCTCGCCGTCGACCGTTAACTACTACTCGAAAATGGGCGGTTTGTTCTGTCCAACAGAGAAATGGGTTAAAGACGTACGAACCCTAAACACAACAATAATGGAGAAAAACCCTTACAATAGCTGGAAGTTATCGATTCCTAAAACCCAAATGCTCGCCGTCGACAATCAGAGACGATTTTTCTTCGGCGTTCTGCTCGATCCAATAGAGAAACGGGGATGAATTGTTCTGTCCAATAGCGTTGAAAAATGAATGGCTTTTAGACGACTTTTGTCCTTCTGGGGTGTTTCTGTAATTTTCATAATTTTTAAAGCCATTCACGCGTTTTTGTCCAAATTATCGCCATAAGAATAGTAAAACTAAAAATTCAATGTTTTTTTTTTTTTTTACCTCCAAATTTAAAGTAGACATTGTCCTAAATGTCTTAACGTATAATCTAGTACAAAAAGGGTAGAAAAGGAAGGAAGAAGATAATCCCCGAATTTTTCTATCTGATATTGGCTTTTTAGATCATGCCATTCCATTCTTCAACTTGTTAAGCTTCCCCCATTCGATATCTCTGTACCTTTGAAAGAAGAAGATAAATATAAGAGTAAAAAAAAGGTTTAAAAGTCATAATATGGCATGTACGATAACTTTTTTTTATACTTTTTTTTAATTCCCCTAAAGCCTTGAAAAATGTGCCACATGTATTTTCTACTCCAATATATGATTTTATTTTAGTAAGCTTAATATAGATATGAAGAACATCATATTAAAATAGAAACATGCCTAAAACTAATATGCCTTAATAGACTATATGCAATGCAACTACAAAATATAAAATAAATAAAATGGTAAGAAATTGAGTTGCCTCCCAATAAGCGATTAATTTAAAATCTTTAGCTACACTCAACAACATGATTCCTTATGGTGGTTCAAATAGAAAGTTTTCGGCCTCGCACTCCATACAATTTTTAGCCCTGTATCCTCTTTTTACTCTCAAAATCTTGAACTCTCCGTTCTCATTTTACTCAGAAGTCCACCAAAATTTGATTTTCAATGTTGACAGCTTTGTTGATCAGGTGGCTTCTTCTTCATCAATTCTATAGCAATCAAATGGAAGGTGACTCAAATGTAGTGCAAATATTGAACATCTCTTGCTTGTCATCCACTCTCAATATTAGCTTACCCTTATCTATGTCAGTTAGGGTCCGATCCATTGCTAAGAATGATCGGCCCAAAATAAACTAGAATATCTCTATCTTCTTCTATGTCCAGCACTATGAAATCCACTAGAAATATTAGAATTCCTACTTTTATGAGCACATCCTCTACTTCTCGTGATCGTAGAGTGTTCTATTAGCAAGCTGTAGCGTTATTAACGTTGATTTGACTTTACCCAATCCCAATTTTCTATAAACAAAATATGACATCAGATTTATACTAGAACCTGTATCACATAAAGCACTAATAGAACAAGAATTTCCAATTGAATTTGGTAAAGTAAAAGTCTCTAGATCTTTTAACTTCGGATGTAATTTGTTTTGTAGTCTTGTACTACTTTTCTATGTCAGTATTACAATTTCAACTCTGGAAACTTTATTTTCTTTGTCAACATATCCTTCAAAAACTTTGAATAACTTGAAATTTGTAATATTGCATTCATTAATAAACGGGATATTGACGTGGAACTTCTTGAGAACTTGAAATTTTCAAAGTTCGTATCTTTATGTTTTTCTTATGCCTTTGTGAAAAAGAATAGGAGACACATAAGCATTGATTGAACTTGGTACTATAAATGTGGATGTTTCTTTACTTTCTTCCTTTTCAGTTTAGGGTGGTACATATTTCTCTTCCACTTTACCTTCATCAACCTCTTCTTATTCATTTTTTCTTTCTGGTTCTTTCATAGTAATCTTTGGTAATTGTAATCCCCCCTTATAGTTATAGCATGAATATTTTACTCTATTGAATTCTTTCGAAGTCTTTGAGGGAATGGAAGTGGAGGTATAAATACTTTTAACTTTTACAAGAGTCCTTGGAGGATTTTTTTCCACTACTCTTATTGCCATTACCTGCTTATTAGGATTTGTCATTTTATTGCTTAGAAATGATCCTTGTGAACATTCTGCAAGTAGTTGAACTGTCTGACCAATCTATGTTTTCCAACTTCTTAATAGATGCTTGCTGATTTTAAAAATTAGCATCAGTATGTTGGAATACTTTGTCTATTTCTGCACATATTGATGTACCGTCTAGCCCAAACTTGTTCTTTCTCTTGCTGGAAATTATTTCTATATGTGTTGAAATTGTGGAAACTATTTTGAATAAAGTTTACTTATTTCTATAAAAAAGCAAGCATTAAGCAATTTTCATAGCGTCAATACTCCCACAATTCTCACATACTGAACTGATCATCATTGCATTTGCTCCATGTGTTTGCAATTTTACAAGTAACTCCACCTACTTTGTTAAAGCAACAATCTATCCATTGTTGACACTTTGTTGTCTAGTTCATAAATTTCAACTGCCTTCTTTGATATCACTCTCTCTAACAATGACATTGAATGTGTAGTGACAATTAACTCGAATAAGTCTAGGCATTGTCAAGTTGATTTACCAATGATTGATCCACTTGCAGAGTATTACACCTGAGATTTTAATAGTGGTGAAAGTCTTGTATAGAAGTATTGTACTTGATTACCTATGGTAATTCTATGACTTGGGCATTTTCTAATCATCTTTTTGAATCAATTCTATACCTCAAGATAACTCTCCTCATCTCTTTACTGGAATGCTTAAATTTTCAGTGGGATTTTTGCTACTTTTGAGTGTGAAAACAATTTGTTATAGAATTTTCTAGTCAGTTCCTCCCATGTAATAATGCTTCCATGAGATTCATCATCTAACCATTCCAAAGTTGCATCCTTTAATGTATAAGGAAATAAACACAGTTTGATAGCATCTTTATTAACTCTTGGAGCTCTGACAATTTCTGAGGAAGTGGAAGATATGTGTGTTTGGGTTTTCATGAGCTAACCCGTAGAATAGAAAAATGATAAGACACATTCTACTTTTTGGCTTGCAATAAAGCTAGGGTCCTGATCGAGCAACTAGTAGTCCTATCTATCTACCTCTCCAAACACAATATTCCTACAATCTCGACGACAGTAGGACCGAACAACAATGACAAAAAGATTTCCCTCTTCATAGGATCTAATCTACATTTATTTGAAAGTTATTCAATTCGAAATCCAAATATACAATATTGGAGAACACGGGCAGTGCGATAGGCTTCACTTGTTCATTTTGTTGATTTTTTGCTATTGCTACCCTAGTTGCTACTCGTCCAATTGGCTGTATCGGAATGTTTTGATCGTCAGCTATCTCATACTTCTATTTTGTTGTGTTCTTTGAATTTGCGTCTGAAGGTATGTTCTATTTTGGAATGAAAATATTCTAGATCATCGGTTTGGGAACAGAGCATACAACGAACACATTTTATCTATAAATAAGAAGATAATTTAATAATAATCAAAATGAAATAAGTTAAGACTAAATGCAAATAGTCATCGGCAACGGTGTCAAAAATTTGTTGCATTATTTATATCGCAAGTGTACGATATCGTAACAAGTAATATAGTGGATATTTGAGTTCAGATCGTCATTCTCATGAGAACTATAATTTAATACTTAATCAATATTTCTAACTCCTAGTTGATGAAAACAAAGAATTATGATTGTTTTGATGATTTTTTTTTAACTATATCTACTGAATGAAAATTGTGCACAAAGATCGAATTGATGTTTCAAATACGGAATGGATATTAGGCAGAACAATTTCATCTATTAATCACCTTTAATTCTTAGTTCAACGCACTATTTGTTCTAAACATTTATATAGCGACTACAATAATTAACATACGTATTTGTACACATTATTGTAAATTATTGAATTTTACTATGTGGTCTAAATCTAAAACTCACCCCTAGATTCATAAAAGATTTACAAAATTATTGAATTATTGATCAAGTAATTTAAAGCATTAAATACATGAATAAAATCAACACATAAACTTTTAAAGAACTGGAATCTTGAATAAAAGAAATAAATGATCTCAAATTGATTATATTATTTGCCCTAATAAAGAGTTTAGTAGCTCATAATAAAGAGTTTAGTTGCACATAATAATAGAAGAAAAAAATGATTTGTATTGATTATATCATTGAGTCTTGCACTGAGATGTAAAAAAGTGGATAAAGTTTACATCAAGTTCCTCTTCTTATTCTAAATCTTGATCCAAACTCTTGATTTCTTTTTTTCTTTTCTGTTGATTTTTTTTTTCTCTAATTCTCCAAGTTGTGCTTTATGTCTCTCAATGTGTGGAATCGTTCAAAAGTGCCTCCATTCCAGTATTTATACTTCTCTTAACGTTTTTCTAGAATTTATAATTTTTATGGATTTTAAACAGGATAAAAACTCGCATCCTAGACGCATTAGGTGATGCCTGGGTGCCATATAGTGTGCTGCGGTACCACCTCTCGGGAAAAATTTAGCAGTGCAACTCCTTTAGTATTTTGCACCTCCTTTAGTATTTTTATCATAACTTTTTCTTCTGATATTCAATTGAGGCGTTTCAAATTGATTGTAAAGATAACTTAAAGGGCTAAAATTTTATTAGAGGTTGCTCTTTTCTAATTCAAACATTTACTAGGCCAAAAATGGATCTCAATATCCAGCTAAAAATTTGAAACATCCTTGTGCAGCTGAAAATTGATTTGTGAAAATATTTTGCTTGCATCATGTGGCCCGACACGATTCTTGAATCTTTACACTTTAGTTTCCAAACTTTGGACCTTGCTCTTTTTCACTAATTTTCGCTTTTTTTTCAATTCCACTTCTATTTATCAAGTTTCACATAATAAATGAAATATACAGTAAATTAGGCTGTAACTGTTTAAATGAACTATTAAATATTAATATTTTAAGGTTTGAATAAGTGTATCTTATCAGTCCCAAACCTTCTATTCAATGGCCAATTTGATCATTCTTTCTTTTCCAATTACTTAAAATTGGTCCAACATCGAAATGAAAGAAAATTAACACAAGTAGAATTCAATACTTCGACTAAAGAAGCTTAGTAATATGACTCAAACAAGTTAACAAAACATGTTATCATGCCTAGTAATACGAATCTCATATCAAATAAAACTTAAATACAAAACATATTGAACTTGGCATAAACATATCACAGACATGGCTAGAACTAAGTAGACCACGAGGAAGATAACGACTTAGTAGGGCTTTCCCAGACCGTAGGGAAGTAGTTTTCATGCTTATGAGAACTATGAGGTAGGCTTGACACATTCTCTTGTCTAACATGTAGAGGAAATTTTCACCAGGGGGCTTATAGCAAGGGGTGCAGGACATGATATTACACCCATTTAGGAAATTAACAACCTTAAACATGAAAGACCAAGACTGAATAACCAAAAGAGGGGTGAATTGGTTTTTAAAACTTTTTCCACAATTAATTTTTAGTTTAAAATTACTATGCTAGTGAATGTAATAATTAAGAAAATTTGCACAAATGTGAAACTAAGTAGACGAATGTAAAGAATGTAATATGAAAATAATAAGTAAAAATGATAGAGAATGCAAACGATTTAATAGGAGGTTCGATCCAACCCAACAATCTAAGTCCTCCATTATCAAGCCCTCCATCATGAGCAAGACTTTTTCCACTAAATATGATTGACTTATGATGCAATCCAACCCTTATAAAACTTCCGGTAATTAACAAACAAGGAGCACTGATCCTTTTACAATGTTGAGCTTTACGGGATCTCAACATGACCCTCAAATTTACAGATAAAGGATTTAAAAATTGAACTTCTCTCATAGTAGATGATGTATTCAAAGTTGAGTATGATAAGAGAAGTAGGCTAATTCTTTAAGAAATGACAATGAAATAAGTTCAAGAGATAGGTGAGAAAAACTTTGGTGAGTGAAATGATTTTTCAAAAGTTAAATTGCTTTTCTAATATGAATAGATTGATTGAGATAGACAAAGAGTAAAAATTAAATAGATAAGATCAATACCATCTCACTTTAATGTTATTAGAAGTTGTGTATTGAATACAGATTGATATGGTATTTAAAGCAGTAAAACGGTCAAATTTCTATCTTATCGAACGATTGCTATCGGACGTCCAGTACCTACAGGATGGTCAAAAATTAGAACGGTCTCTATTCAGAACGTTGGACAAACCCGTTCTATCGAACGTTCACCAAAATATCGGACGTGTTTGGTAGGGCCAAAATTTTAAAAAAAAAAAAATGTCTTTTATTGTTTGAAAAAATATGACCTATTGAAGAATATTTTAAACTTATATTTCAAGGTTTTTGACACTTCCCAAATATGCAATAAAGTTCATACCTTTGAAAAATAATTTTGCTTGTGAAAATATTTGAAACGTCGTTTTTTCCTTATGCATAAAAATTCATCTTGAGCTTCAAGTGATATTGCCAATTTTTTAAAGCGTTTTACCTTTACACCTGAATTTAAGATATCAAAATCTAAAAGCTTCAATGTGAATGATTTGTCATATATGCTCAACTTTTATCTCGTCTTGCATTGCTCATTTTTTTGTGAGTATTCCAATAACGACCATTTCATCTTCAATTGGTCAAGCTTGCCCCAATTTCTATAATCACTCAAATGCGATTGTTAGCGATATAAGCAATTTGTTTGTTATAATCAAAACGTGAAGTCAACCATAGGTCAACAATTTCTCCCTTTTTGTTTATGATAAACATGAGATGATATATAAGAAATTTGATAAGCAAAAGCATATGTTAACAAATAGTTTCCCCTATCTTTTATACATGTATTCTTCCTTAATTTAGAAGTTAAGCATGCGTATTATATCATCTCATCTCATGTATTTATTCATGTTATGCATGCGTATTACATCATCTCATCTAATGCAATTATTCATGTATTTTTTCCCTTTTGACATAAGCAAAAAGAACAAAGAAGCATGAAAAACGTATGTGCAGAATCATAACCATTTGCATTGAAAACTAAAGAACAAGTTTCTACAAGTCAATACCAAAATAAGCTTCCACAAGTCAAAATAACAAGATAAGGTTAGTCAATATCAAAATAAGTTTCCACAAGTCAAAATGCCAAAAGAAGTACTAAGGCGCCGGACAAAAATGAGAATAGAAGTAAGCATAGAATGTGTTTTGCTGAGCCTGCATCTCCGTTTGATGTGCAAGAATGGTGTCATGTCAAGTTTGGATTTGATGAATTGAAGAGGTGAGTGAGTTAAGGCACCCATTTAGGAGGTTGTAATGATCCTCGATGAAAGTGAAACCCCGGAAAGAAGATAAAGAGGCACCCGAGGTCGGAATGGGAGGTGGTGCAAAGGTAATGGAACATCTTCATCGGCTTCCTCCTTTTCTTCAAAGGGCAATGTTGAAGGACCCGAGGCACGGTCGAAACCTTTAGTATAAACCATCCATTGGCCTTGTGTTTTATAAATTTTCATACGTTTGAGGGTTTAAATATTGATTGTATCGGTGGGGCGGGCGAGGTTTGACTATCGCTTCATCATCAAGAGAGACATTGAAGTGTTTGAAAATTTTTGTTAAAAGCATTCCATATGGTAGAGCTTTGGTATAACATGAAGAGTGGATACGTTTCATAAGGCCCAAGGTAATGGTCAGGAAATCTAACTTATGGCCAATGAGAAATGATTTGAGAATAAACAAGTCAAAATAATTAACCTCATCCCGATGCCCTTTCTTAGTTAGAATAACGTTAGCAATGATATTTTGCAACACTTTGCAAGGTAAGGTGAGTTGTTTGGCACTAATTTTTGTGATGTTTTAAAAATCTTTTCCCGTCACTTGATGGCATGCAACACTTGGGTTATAACCTTCCAAAGTCAGAAGAGCTTTGTGAATAAAAACTTGGGTATAACATGGTTCAAGCCTAAGAAGGCCTTGAATGAGAGCTTTATTAACAGTGACCTGCAAATTTTTAATTAAATAGGAAATACTATCTGAACGTGGTGTAATAACCATTTTTGTGTAAAAATCCTTCATAAGTTGAGGGTAAGCATTTTCTTCTAAAGTACATATCAAAACCCATGCCATTTTCTCAAAAAGTCTTCAATATGAAAAGCAGGTGCTTTAATAGTAAAATCTGTAAAATCAACATTTTTACCTAGTAGAATGGGTGATTTTTCAAATATGTTCAACGGCATCTCGGGCTTTGAATTAGTGTCTACCTCCGAAGAAGTGGGTGGAGAGTGTCGAATGGTTTGCTTCAACCTCTTCTCAGTCTTCTTTGTTCCTGTCATTGTGAGAAATTTGAAGGATTGGAAATTAGGGCACGAATTGGGAAAAACAGTAAGTTTGGTGACCAATTTTCAAATTTTCGTAGGGATGAAGCCGGAGAAGTCTTGAAATAGTGATTTTGTGTGAGAAATAATGTAGTGTGAAGGGATTTGAAGGTAGAAGAAAGACTGTAGGAAGAGAAAGTCGAGAAAATAGGAGAAAATGGAAGAGAAACCCTCTATTTGCATTTTTTAAAAATGCTTTGGGTTGTCTGGAAGAACGGAAGAAAAATTCTATCCAACCGGATGAATTACAGGATCATCCGTTGGATCCATTTGGCATGTGTTGGATGGTCCGGTTGACTTCTGGACCCTTTTTTTTTTTATTTAGGTAGAAGGGCAAATATAGTCTCATAGCACTTAAATCAATTATATACTTCAAACTCATCAATAATTCTCAAGCCTCTTCTAATATGTGAAAATTTATCAAGTGCAAGAGGTTTGGTGAAGATATCGGCTAACTGATTTTCCGTGTTTACAAATTCTAGAACGATTTCTCCCTTTTATGCATGATTTCTTAGAAAATGATATCTAGTCTCAATGTGCTTAGTACGAGAGTGCAAGATTGGATTTTTTAACAAACTTATGGCACTAGTATTATCACACATAGTAAGTATTTGATCAAAAGATAAATGATAATCACTAAGGATTTGTTTCATTCATAGCACCTAAGCACAACAATTTGCTGCTGAGATATACTTGGCTTCGGCTGTCGATAATGTCACGAAATTTTGTTTTTTTACTAAACCATGATACTAATGCAAAGCCTAGAAAATGACATGCCCCACTAATGCTTTTACGATCAATTTGACAACCGGTCCAATTGGCATCCGAATAGCCAGTAGATCAGTGTGAGTTCATTTTTGGATACCAAAGTTCCAAGGTTTGAGTTCTATTAAGATATCTAAAGATTCATTTTATGGTCTTAAGATGCGATTCCTCAGGATTAGATTGAAATCTAGTACATAAACATACACTAAACATAATATCGGGTCTATTAGCAGTTAAATAAAAAGGGATCAGATCATACCTCGATACTTAGTTACATCAACGGAAGTGCCTCGATCATCTTTGTCAATTTGATGTATGAGCTCATGGGAGCGTTTATTGGTTTCAAATTTTCCATCTCAAATCGTTTGAGCACATCTGATATGTTTTTACTTTGATTTATAAAAATTCCATCGTTTGTTTGCTTAATTTGAAGACTAAGGAAGAATTTAAGTTCTCCCATCATGCTCATTTCAAATTCTATGCTCATGCATTTTGAAAATTCTTCACAAAGGTGTATGTTAGTTGCACCAAAAGTAATGCCATCAATATAAATTTGACCAATAATCATATCTTTCTTATGAGTTTTAACAAATAGTGTAGTATCCGCTTTACTTATTGAAAAATCGTTTGAGAGTAGAAATTTTCTCAAATGTTCATACCAAAATCTAGAAGCTTGTTTTAAACCATAAAGAGCTTTTCTAAATTTAAAAACATGATTACAATATTTGTGATCTTTAAAATTGGGAGGTTGCTCAACAAAAACTTCTTCTTGAATAAATCCATTTAAAAATGCACTTTTAACATCCATTTGATAAAGTGTAAAACCTTTATGACATGCAAATGCAAAAAGCATGTGAACGGATTCTAATCTAACTGTAGGTGCAAATGTTTTTTCCAAATCGATGTCTTCTTCTTGATTATAACCTTGGGCCACTAATCTAGCCTTATTACATACAATTATTTCATTTTCATCTCTTTTGTTTCTAAAAATCTATTTTGTTCCAATAACGGTTTGATTGTTTTATCTAGCGACTAAGTCCCAAACATGATTTCTTTCAAATTGATATTATTCTTTTTACATCACTAGTATCCAAAACTCATCAAACTCAACTTCTTTGAAAATTCTTAGGTTTGCTTTGAGAAGTAAATGCACAACTACTGAATTGATTTTTATGGGAGGTTCTAGTAGTGATACATTTTGATGGGTCGTCAATTATTAGCTCCTTAGAATGGGATGAAACAAATCTCCATTACTTTGGTAATGGGGGATCACTTTGTTCTTTGGTTTGTCTCTCTTTATTTTCTTGAGCATTTGATTCCTCATTTTCTTCATTTGCTACCTCCTCATTTTAATTTTGAATTTTTATTTGTTCAAAGGGAGCTTCCAAACTTACATCATCATCACTAACTTTCTCTTGATCAAGAGAGTTAGTCTCGTCAAATGTGACATGCATGAATTCTTCAACAACTAGAGTTCTTTTGTTATATACTTTATAAGCTTTGCTAGTTGATGAATATCCTAGGAAAATTCCAACATCGAATTTTGAATCAAACTTTCCAAGTTATTTTTAGTGTTTAAAATAAAGCATTTGCACCCAAAAACTCTAAAGTAACCGATGCTTGGAATTCTATTTTTCCGAAGTTCATATGAAGTTTTGTTTTTCTTTTTACTTACATGTACTCTATTTACAATATAGCAGGCGATATAGATGGCTTCGACCCAAAAATATTTTGGCATGCTATTTTCATTTAGCATGGTCCTCGCCATTTCTTTCAATGTTCAATTCTTTTTTTCTATCATCCCATTTTGTTGAGGAGCTCTAGGAGCTGAGAAATTATGATTATATCTATTTTCATTGTAAAAGTTATGAAAAGTTATATTGTCAAATTCTTCACCATGATCACTACTTATAGAAGTGATAAAATATCCTTTTTTATTTTGAACCTTTTCACAGAAATATTTAAAAGCATTAAAGCCTCTTCTTTAAAACTTAAGAATAGAACTTAAGTGAATTTTGAAAAACCATCCACGATGACAAAAGCATAATGTTTTTCTCCTAAACTTGTGATTCTAGAGGGTCCAATAAGGTCAATGTGGAGTAGTTGCAATGCTTTTGATGTTAAAGAGTGTTGCTTAGTTTTGAAAGACTTTTTACTTGTTTGCCAAATTAACAAGTATCAAAAACTCTATCAATCCAATGATCTACATCCTCTGTTACCAAGCTCTCCGTTATGAGCAAGGCATTTTTCACTAAATGTGATTGACTTATGGTGCAATCCAACACTTACAAAGCTTTCGGTGACTTACAAACAAGGAGCACTGATCTTTTTACAATGTTGAGCTTTACGGGACCTCAACACAACCGTCAAGTTTACAGATAAAGGATTTACAAATTGAAACTTCTCTTATAGTAGATGATGTATTCAAAGTTGAGTATGATAAAAGAAGTAGGTTAACTCTTTAAGAAATGGCAATGAACGAAGTTCAAGATTTAGATGAGAAAAACTTTGATGAGTAAAATGATCTTTCAAAAGTTAAATCAATCAAAAGTTTTTCTAATATGAATAGATTGATTGAGATAGACAAAGAGTGAAAATTAAATAGATAAGATCAATACCTTCTCACTTTAATATTATTAGAAGTTGTGTATTGAATATAGATTGATCTAGGATTTATAGCAGTAAAACAATCAAATTTCTTTCTTATTGGACGACTGCTACCGAATGTCCGATACTTACCGGACGGTGAGCTGGCCATTTTTGGTCCAAAATTAGAATGGTCACTATTTAGACTGTTGGACAAACCAGTTCTATCGGACGTCTGCCAGATATACCAGACGCTTCTGGTACGGCCAAAATTTTCAAAAAAATGTCTTTTATTGTTTGGAAAAATATGACATATAGAAGAATATTTTTAAACTTATTTTTCAAGATTTTTGATACTTCCCAAATATGCAATAAAGCTCATACCTTTGAAAAATAATTTTTTTATGTGAAAATATTTGAAACGTCGTTTTTCCTTATACATAAAAATTTATCTTGAGTTTCAAATGATATTGCCAATTTTTTTAAGCGTTTTACTTTTACACTTGAATTCAAGATATCTAAATCTAATGGCTTCAATGTCAGACTTGATAAGGTGTTTGTCTTGAATGATTTGCCGTATATGCTCGGCTTTTATCTCGTCTTGCATTGCTCATTTTTTTGCGAGTATTCCAATGGCAACCATTTCATATTCAATTGATCAAGCTTGCTGCAATTTCTATAATCACTGAAATGTGATTGTCAGCAATATAAGCAATTTGTTTGTTACAATCAAAACGTGAAGTCAGCCATAGGTCAACAAAACATACACTGCTACCTAAGTGGGGAAACAGGCATGATAGTCAGTGACGAGATACAAGAAAATAATCCTCTAGATAGATAGATTATTAACCTTGAGTCAGACTCAGAGTATGAGTCTTAAGCTGAATTACAAGCCCGAGCTTGAGATTGATTCTAAGTATTATCCGAAGTCAGGGCCAGAGTATGAACCTAAGTCGTATTTACAAGTCAAAGCTCGAGCCCGAGCTCGAGATAAAGTTAGAACCCGATCTGATGCCCAACCTATAAGTCGTGATAGAAATAGAATCTAGGCTGGAGGCAAATGATACTTAAGAAGATGAGGCTCCGCCTAACCAAGAATTATAGGATCTATGGAGCCTTAGACAAACAATGACAAAGACTAGAATTTAAAAAATTGGCTTCGTTTTAAGTTATTATTATTTTTTTATTTCAGAGAGAAGATGTTGATAATATTTTAGGAATTTCAGTTTGTTCCAAACACGTGTTAACCTTTAAATGAAATTACACTAATAAAACGATATTTTTCCTTATGGATACATGTTATTGTCCTTGTAGATTTTGAATCTACGCATTCATTTATTTCTACTATGTTATGGATAAGATTGTGAATAAACGCGTGAAATATAACGAAGTCATTTAGACTCAAATGGTCTTATCATCCATATAAAGCCAATATAGTTGCTCAATGCTCTCAATAGAAAAACAATTGGAAATTTGACACCACCAACTACCTAAGAACAATCTGCTAAGGGATTTGAAAATTTGAGGCTAGTGGTTGTTTGTAACGCCTCAAAAATTTTATAAAATAAATTTTATTTGTTCTATATGCATATATTCATATTTTGAAAGTTGAGGGACAAAAGTGAAATAGTTTAATTTTGTTTTTATTTTGGGCCAAATAATTAGATTTTCATAGAGGAAAAATAAGTGTATTGATATTAGACTCTTTTTGTAGCTTTAATTAATTAGAAGTCTTCAACACGAGAAAAAAATATTTTAGATTAGACTACATCAAGTTAAATCCGTTTAAAAGAATAATAGGTTAATAGAGTTAGTGGGAGTTTGCAATATTAAATTATTAATTAAGTTAAATTCTTTTCCGCTTTTAATTCCATTTTTGTTTGATATGAAACCAATCGCATAGTACAATTCAAATGTCACTTTTTGAAACCAAGTTCAAGTTGGCCACGTGTCATATTTTCAATAGGATGATTGTATCAGTAAATCAATCGTAGAGTATACTACTAACTCTATCATTTAAGCTCATTCCTATCCAATTTGTGGTGGTACACGGCTTTTGTATTATTATTGCACTAAAACTCAATTTGTAAATATTTATTTTCACTATAAATACCCCCATGAAGTCATGAGAAATTTTCACCGCAGAATATTTATTCATAGAAATGATCAGATCGAGTCAAGACAGAGAAAGAAAGAAATATAAGAAAGGGTTTTCAAGAGAATTATTTTACAACATTTCAATTATTGAGGTAATATACTTTTGTGCAAGTGGTTTGTTTTCGTATACTTTTATATTCTATTTTTTATGCATGAATTGCCAATGGATTTTCAGGATCGACCCAACGAAATGCAAACTCTATTGAGTTCTTTATAATAAAATGTAAAATTTTTCAAGAATTCAAAATACGACTGATGGGTGTGTCGTTTGGTACAGATATACTCCATAAATAAATCTGGTATGAAATGTCTATTTTATTGTTATATTATTGTCTATGAAAAATGTACTTATTTTACCGAGTATTTGTAAATGCTCACTCTTACAATAATTTTTTATGATAGGTCGGGTGCTATGCGAACTGTGGCGGGATAATGATGTGGATTGCCAAGAGAATTCAAAAAATGAAAAACATTAAGTTTTCTATCTTTCAATTGATTAATTTGTCTATTTAATAGTTATTTGACTATGTTTATTTTTAAAGATTCGATTTCCATGATTTAATTTAAATTTATGAATGTTCTAGTTATTTTTTCATTAAAGAATTTTATTTTATTGTTTCGCTTTTAATACAAAGAAAAGTGAATTTTTGGCAACCATTCAAGATTTATGAAAATTTGGGGTGTTACATTGTTCACCATCGATACAGAAGTTAGCTATTTTTGCAACTTTAATAGTTCAAGCTATTCTTAGAGAACAAATTAGAGAAGTCCAAAAGAATGACTTACAATTTCCTTATGTTGAATTACCATAGTTGATAAATTGTAAAAAAGTAAATAACACCAATAATTGATCATGCAAAAAAATCCTTAGTAAAGGATTAAAAACTCTGGGCCTAAGCCAATATAATCTAATATAGACAAATTGACTTACAGTACAATCCAAACTTGACTAACCCTAAATACTCTCTGACCTACTTCGTATAATCACCAGCTCCCAACCTTCTGAAAATGTCTATCTCATGTGAATCATCAAAAACTTCTCTTTCTTGTCCTACTGAATCTCTAGTTTTCTTCCTCGATCTTCAGAACTTCGATAGATTATACAATAATGGGTGGTTTGGTGTTTTAAAAAGCATTACGATCAGAGAGGGCTCCACAAACACCCCAACCACGTGTAAATCTTTTTGAGGATTCTCAATTGCCTTTTTTCTTTTTGAACGGCTTGATTGAGTATCTTACTCGAAAAGAAATTTGAATTGATGTTTTTCAAAGTGAGATGAAAAGATCTTAATGTACAGAATTGATATAGGTTCGAAAACAAAAATTTTTCGGATAACACTGATGCTGGAGCATCAGGCTAGCATCAAGTGCGCCACTCAAGCAGCAACTTCTCTATTTTGGATGCTCGAGCATCAACTTGACGACAGACTGGCATAATTCCAACAACATTTTTTCTTGTTCCACACTCGAAACCAAAGACTTCTAATTGACTTATACAACCTCTCATATAACACTTTTAACTTTTATAACTCTTTTATAATTTTAATTTCATCTAGAGAATAGCTACAAAATTTTCTTGTATATATGACCCATTTTGGCAAGTGTACTTGTTTTGCTGCTCAAGATTCACAATATCACCCTTCATAATGTCTAATATTGGACATAATTTGATTTGGTTCAATTCTCCAGAGTTTTAGGATTTCTAGTAAGCAAAATCGTTGGGTCTAAATTTAAGTATGGAACCAAAAAAATTACCCTAATTTTATTTTTAACATTTATAGCAACACTACATTAATCCAACTAATAACATACGCAATCTTACATTATTAGAAAGAAGTGAGATAAAGTTTACCTTATTCAAAGTGAAGGAAATTCGATCAATAGGGCAGAAAAAGGGTAAGATGAAGAGAGGACAGCTTCAATTATTTGAGAAACGGTAGAATAGTTGGCAGAAACTTAGATCACTCAATTTCGATTCTTTGAAATTTAAATTACAAAGTTGGCTTGGGTTGAAAAAATGAAATTGATATTTTGGGTTCAATTAAGAGGAAATTACAAAATGGCAGGTGTTTAAAGACCACTCTTCAAAATTCATACACAAAGTTTGATTAATCAAAAATCAGGTTGATAATTATATATTTTAATAATATTATTATTATTATATTATAATTAATCAATCAGGCCAATTTATCCCAATACGGCAATACCATTTCCCCATTTCAAAACCTAATTGGCTGAATCTCTCTCTCCGCTCTCTTCACTTGCTGCTCTCCCTCATCCAAGTTCGCCGTCATCTGTCCAGCGAGACGAGAGCCACCGCTGTAGATTTGACTTTTCTCCGGCGAGACAAACGCAGAGGTGTGTGTGGGGGCACTGCACGTGATCTGTGAAGAAGCAGTGCATCCCACCTCTTTCCTTCTCTCTATCACCACCGTGAGAAACACTGCACGGTACACGTCAACACCTCTGACGCAGTCACGCACAGTGGCGTCATCAACCGTTGATGCTGTTTATGGTGGTCGGGGTCTGGGTTTGTCTTGTGTGGGGTTTTATGTAGTAGTGGCGGTTTGGGGTTATTTTGGTGTTGTTGGGGGGTTTTGCTGGTGGCATTGGTGCATTTGGAGGTGTTGAAGGTGGTGGTGGTGGCGGTCGACGATGGTGATGGTGATGGTGATGGTGGTGCGGGGTAGGGAGGATACAGGCGGTAGACTGTAGTGGTGAGTTTGCGACGGACTGGTGTGATCCGTTTGTGGTGGCATTGTTGGTGCGGTGAGGTGATGGTGGCATTTATCGTTATACAGGTGGCAGCAAGGAGGTGATCATGCAGGAATGGTTGAAATTTTCTCCGATTTGCTGTGTTTTACCAATTCGTGGTGTTTCTCTGGTGGTGATGGTGGGGAAAGTGTTGGTGGTGGTGTATGTGACCTTTGGTTAAATATGTGACCTTAAAATTGGGTGTGTCGTGGTGTTGTTGTGGCGGGGGCGAGGTATAATAGTGATTGTGATGAACCATTTGTTGCTCTGTGACCAAAATATTTGTGTTGATTTGGGTATGTGACCAACTAAATAAATCTTGATCGTAAACCGTGACTTTAAAATTCGATCAACTGCGATTAAAATGTAATCTGTAACCATTAAATTTGAAAATATGTGACATGTGACCTATACAATTTTTGATATGTGATTTCGAAATAATTTGTGATCTAAAAAATTTTTGATCTGTAACCTCAAGAAAATCCGTGACCAATTAATTTGATGATATGTGATCAGTAAAAAAATCTGTGACCTATAATTATATTCATGTGACCATTAATTGTATAAATGTGACCTCATTATATTTAATTAATAAAAAATTTTAATTAATTAACTGAAAACCTGATTTTTGCATTAGTCAAACTTAAAACTTGGTTCTTGAACTGTGCATAGTTAAACCATGATTTGTGAATTCTTCCCTTCAATTAATGAGTTGGTAATGAAATAGGAAAATGCTGTTTTTTGGGCTCAATTAATTAGTTGAGGAATTTATTTGAAAAAATAAAAAATAATTTGACTTTTTTAATATAAAAAATTAAAAAATTAGAGAGATTCAATTATTCAATTCTTGGTCTAGAACCGAGAATCGAACTAAACCTATAGGTTCTCAATTCTGGTACTCGTTTGAGTTTTTTCATCCGCTAACCAAGTTTACATTCATACAGATGAATCAGCATAATACAAATCTTGGTACCAATAAAGCTCACTAGGAAGAAACAAAGAAGAGCGACAAGACCTCCAACAAAGTATGGATATGCTAATCTGGTCCAATTTTTTTAACATTAGCACATGATCTGAATGAACCAAAACGAACAAGCTATGAATGTGCTGTTAACCATGAAAATTTTTGTAAGTGAATTCACCTACAAAGAACAACACTTTGGAATTTGGTTTGATATATCTAGGAGCTGAAAGTAGTAGGTTGTAGTTGGTTATTCTAGGTGAAAGAAGGAACACCTGGTCATGAAATGCCTAGCTACAACTTACAAGGCTAGGCTTGTGATAAGGGAAGTCAGCCAAGTGGAGGATTATTCACATGACTTATTGTTGTCAATAGTAGCTTAAATGGACATGAAATTGGAGCAAATGGATGTCACTACTGCTTTTCTCCATGGCGGACTAAAAGAATGAATCTTCATGGCCAGCCATCAGGGAACATTACAGCGGAAAATGAAGATAAGGTGTGCCTCTTAAAAAGTTCATTTTACAAACTAAAACAGTCACACATGCAATGGTACAAGAAGTTCCAACGTTTTATGATGAAAATTGAGTTTAAAATAAACAATTGTAACTCATGTCGTGTACACTATAAAAGCCTATCTGCAAAATGAGCATCTACTTATTGATTTATGTAGATGATATGCTCGTTGCAAGCAAATGTTCAATAGAAATTTCAAAACTAAAGGTTCAACTGAAGTGTGATTTTGAAATGATAGATCGAAAGCAAGCCAAGAAAATTTTGTGGATGGAGATAAAGAGAAGAAACTTGAAGAAGATGATGGTATCTCAATGGAGCTATTTTCACAAAGCCAAGAAAAATGAGTTTGAAAGGATCAATGCATGAAGCACTTTTTACTCACCAGTGGATGTTTTTCTTTGTAATGGGGAAGAGTATGTGCTGATATCGAACTTAAAAATCAAGAGAGGAGAGAAGCTGACAGTTTCCTCCGTGAATTCATCCAAGTCGAGCCCATTGAGCACAGCTGAAACTTGTTGCTCAAAAATCAGAAAATTTGTTGATTTAGATGCGTTGATAGGCCAGGTGTACAACATATTGTAGCGAAGTTGGCACTTTCTATCCCGTTTCCTGGTCTTTTGTGGGTCGATGACACAAAAGAAAATGGTTGTACAACTACATATTACTGATATTGAAATTTACTGGACAAAGTGAAAAATTCAGGAATTAATTCGGTTTCCCTTTTTTGTGTATTACATGTGCAATAATGGGTTTTCCTATTTTATTCTAGAATATATTCCTAGTCAATTATTTTTAGGCGTGATATAAGGTAACTAGCCAAAAATGGTCAAGACATTTTTTTTTTTTATGTGATGAATGAATTATCAAAAAATTACTTTTACTTTAATGTTCATTGTCTTGGTATCAGAGCCACATTTAATCTCATTTTTTTTTTTTTTACTCTTATGAACTGAAGATTTTTTTTTTTTTTTTTTTTTTGTTTCTTGTGTTCACAATTGTCCTTTTTTTCTGCTCATATCATTCCATTTCGGAAATTCTTTTTTGGCATCTTATCCACAATGGCTAAAGGTGATGATTCTCCAAAGAGATGATTCTACTACAATGGTTGTGTTCCATGTGCAAGAAACTTCCTCGTTAATTGTTTCGGAATGACTTGATGGTACCAATTATGTTGAATGTGCTTTGAACGCTCAACTTAAGATCCGTGGAACAAAATGTTGAGATTATATTTCTGGGACCATAGCTGCACTTCAAGATGTCTGGTTAGAAGAATATGAAGCTTGGGAAGATGAAAATTGTTTGTTAAAATCTTGGCTCCTTGATAGACAAAAGATATCTGATGGTTTTTCTTGTAGTAATGAGATTAGATTAGATGGTTTAACATGTTTTGTATGAGATAATTTTGGAGGTAGAAAATAGTTGGCTTTTTATTGGAAGTTAGTAATATGGAAGATTTTGATAGAAAGTAATTTAGTAAACAAAGAGGGTAAGAGAAAGGAACTTTATTAGAATGAGAATGACTTTTGCTTACATACAGATGAAAGACTCATGCCGTATTTATAGACCATAGCTTACACATGATTTCTTCTTAATAATTCTACATGTGCCTACAAACCACAAACTTTCTTATTGCCCAAGTTTCTCTAGTAAATTCTAGATAATTCTGATTTTTCATTATTCTTGCTTGCCAAGCAATTCTAGAATCTTCTAGAAATTCCTAAAATATTCATCAACCATCAATACTCATCTTTGATGCATATTTTGGTAACTCCAATCATTTCTCGTAGTATTTCAAACTTTTCCCGTGGTAGCGCATTTGTGAATATGCTAATTGTTCTTCAGTCTTGCAATGTTTGAGCTTTATCTCTTTATTTGCTTCAGCTTCTCTAATGAAATGATACTTGATGCTAATGTGTTTGGTTCTGCTGTTGAATACGGGATTCTTGGCCATTGCTATTGCTGACTTGCTATCGCAATAGATCTCTGTTGCTTCATTTTGTGGTTTTCCCATGTCTTCAAGCATACGTTTTAACCAAATAGCTTCCCTCGTTGCCGTTGCTGCTACAATACACTCTGCTTCAGCTGATGATTGTGCAACCCTTGCTTGTTTCTTTGATGCCAAAGAGAATATTTTGGAACCTAATGTGAATGCATAGCTTGATGTGCTCTTTATATCATCTACTAATCCTACCCAATCGCTATCAGTATACCTAAGTAGTCTTGATTTAGGCGTAGACTGATACCTTATTCCATAGTCTTTTGTTTCTTGGAGGTATCTTAGTATCCGCTTTGCAGCTCCATAGTGAACTTGACTTGGATTTTGCATGAATCTTGAAAGTAGGCTGGTTGCATATATTATGTCTGGTCTTGTAGCTGTGAGATAGAGTAAACTTCCAATTAAGCTTTGAAATTGTGAACTGTCTGCTTTTGGAGTACCGCCTTCTTTTTTAAGTGATTTGTTGCTATCCAAAGGTATTGTTACTGTTTCGCAACCTTCCATCTTAAACTTCTTTAATAGACTGATGGTGTACTTCTTCTGAGCAATGAAGATCTCATCTTCAAATTGAGCTATCTCGATCCCAAGAAAATAGTGCATTAATCCCAAATCAGTAATCTCGAACGTTTTCATCATATCGTCCTTGAATTTCTCGATCATCTTCTCATCATTCCCTGTATAGATGAGATCATCAACATATAAAGGAATTATAAGTGTACTGCTTGTACCTTGATTTTTGATGTATAGAGTTGGTTCACTTTGGCTCCTTCTAAATCCTTGCTCAATGAAGTAATTGTCTATTCTGCTATACCACGCTCGTGGAGCTTGTTTTAATCCATATAGGGTCATCTTTAGTTTGAGAACTTTATCTTCTTTTCCTCGTACCATGTATCCTTGAGGTTGCTCTATATAAATTTCTTCTTCAAGATAGCCATTAAGAAATGCTGATTTGACATCTAGCTGGTAAATCTTCCAATTTTTGTGTACAGGTAGTGCAATCAACGCCCTTATAATGTCAAGACATGCAATTAGAGCAAATGTCTCAGCGTAGTTGATGCCAAAATGCTGTGAGTATCCTTTGACGACTAGCCTTGCTTTATGTTTTTGGATTGAGCCATCAGCATTGGGCTTTGTCTTGTAAACCCACTTAACTCCTATGACTTCTTTGTCTTGAGGAAGATCTACAAGTTCTCAAGTGTTGTTTTTCTTGATCATTTTTATTTCTTCATCCATAGCATTTTTCCATTTTAATTGTTTTGAAGCTGCTTCATAGCTTTTCAGGTTCAACGATCATCAAGTTGCAGCATTGATATATTTTCGATAATCTTCGTATCTTCCTTGGTGACGATTCTGGTGAGTCAACCGGTTCTTCTATTGTTGCTTGCTATGAGGACTCTGGTTGATTGTTCTCCTCAACATCACCCTCCTGCTTTTCTGGTTGTGTAAGGATGCTGCTAGCTTTTCTCTCGACTTAACAAGTCCCCCAGTTGTAGTGGCACTTCATCAAACTTAACATCTCGACTTATAATCAGCTTCTTTGTTCTTAGGTTATATACTCAATAGCCTTTTGATTGAGTACTATAACCTAAGAAGATTCATTTTTCTGTTTTTTCATCTAGTTTACCTCTTTTCTCTTGTGGAATATGTGTGTAGTACATGCAGCCAAAAACTCTGAGATGCTTTGCTGATGGTTTTCGTTCGCTTCATGCTTCCACTGGCATTTTGTCTTGCACAGCTTTAGTTGGACATCGATTTAGTAGGTAGACTGTAGTACTTACTACTTCTGCCCAACAAATTTTTGGAAGATTTTTCTCCGTTAGCATAACTCTAGCTATCTCCATTACTATTCTATTCTTTCTTTCTGACACACCATTTTGTTCAAGCGCGTATCCAACTGTGAGTTGATGCTTCATTCCTTTGTCTTCACAAAACTTGTTGAATTCATTGGATGTATATTCTTTGCCTCTATCGCTTCTGATAGTTTTGATATTGCAACCACTTTGCTTTTCGACATAGCTTTTGAACCTTTTAAAATCCTCAAATACTTGGGATTTTTCACATAAAAAATATACTCATGTCATTCTAGTATAGTCATCAATGAAGAGAATAAAGTACCTGTTTTGCTTTTGTGATAGAGTACGCATCACATCGCATACATCTGTATGTATTAGCTCTAATGGCGTTTTAGCTCCCCAAGATTTTTCGAACGAAAATGGTTAGCGTTGTTATTTCCTGAGCAAACATCCTTCACAGACTGCATCAATCTCTTTTATGACTGGTAAGTCTCTCATCATGTTCTTTTGCTGCAGGATCTTCAACCCGTGGAAGTGAAAATGTCCAAATCTTTTGTGCCACAGCTATGACTCGTCCACTTGTGCCATCATTGCCGCACTGTTTGCATATCTCCATTGGATTGGAAAGCACCTGTTCTCTCACTTTTTGGCTTTAACAATTACAAGAGATTTATCTTTCTTTTCATAGATCGTGCAATAATCTCCTTCAAAATGCAATGTATATTCTTTCTCCATCATCTGACCTACATTTGATAGATTTTGATCTATTATAGGGACTAAGAGAACTTCATTGATGTATCTCTTGACCTTTTTTGTGTCCAAAGCAATAGTGCATTTACTTGTTGTCTCTATAAAATTTCCATTGCTAATCTTCATTTTTGCCTTGATTTTATCAAGACTACAGAAAATATTTTCGTCTTTTGTCATATGATTACTAAAACCAGTGTCTTGATACCATTATCCAATTTGTCACCAGATGCATCATTGCTAGTGGCGTAAAATAAACTTCCTTCTATATCATTTTCTTCAGAGAAATTAGCTTGATGATTTTGTTTAGAACAACAAAAGTTTTCGTCGTGACGAACTGTGATTTTCCTTTAAACCAACAGTCCTTCTCCAAATGACTTTTTCTTTTACATATACCACATGAAGGATACTTGCCGCTTTTACCAAATTCTTTTCCTTGAGTCTCTTTATTTTTACAATTTTCTTTAAATTTTCTCCCACCTTCTTTAGATTTCTGAAACCGCATATTGACTTTAGATTGGAATGCTTTTTCGTGTTAATCTCTTAATACCTTTCTAATCTTTTTTAATATGCTTCTAGTGAACCCATTAATTCTCCAGCTGTTAACTTATCTATATCTTTTGACTCATCAATAGCTGCAATAATTGGATCATATTTTTCTGTGCAAGTAATTAAAATTTTTCCAACGACTTTCTTTTGAGGAACATCATCTTCATAAGATTTTATTTGATTTACTATTTTATCTATTTTTGAATAATAATCTTTAGCGATTTCAGAATCTTTCATTTTTAAATTTTCAAAATTCCTTCTTAAAGTTTGAAGACAGCAAGTACGTACCTTGTAACTCCCGTAAAACTCCTCCTTCAATTTATCCCAAGTTTCTTTTACCATTTTGGCTCTCATGATTCTTGAAAAATAAGTGTCTGCCAAGCTCATTTGTAGAGCAAGGGGAGTTAGAGAATCTTTTTGTTGATTCTCTTTAAGTTCCTTCTTTTGTGCGGTAGATAGAGTGGAAATGTCATCTGGATTAATATACCCATCATTGACGACATCCCATAAATTTTGCGCACAAAGATGGGTCTTCATTTTGATGGACCAAAAGTCATAGTTGTCTCCATTAAATGTTGGAATAGGGATGGATGAACAGAAAGTGTCTGCCATAATATCTAATTACGCCCAATATCAATCGAACGTAGCTCTGATATCACTGATGGTTTTTCTTGTAGTGATGAGATTAGATTAGATGGTTTAATATGTTTTGTATGGGATAATTTTGGAGGTAGAAAATAGTTGACTTTTTATTGGAAGTTAGTAGTATGGAAGATTTTGATAAAAAGTAATTTAGTAGACAAAGAGGGTAGGAAAAAGGAACTTTATTAGAATGACAATGTCTTTTGCTTACAATAGCTTTTTTTTTCCCGCTTATATACAAATGAGAGACTCATGCCCTATTTATGGACCATAGCTTACACATGATTTCTTCCAGATAATTTTACATGCGCCTACAAACAACACAAACTTTCTTGGTACCTAAGTTTCTCTAGTGAATTCTAGATAATTCTGCTTTTTTTATTATTCTTGCTTGCCAAGCAATTCTAGGATATTCTTGCCAAGCAATTCTACAATCTTCTAGAAATTCCTAAAATATACATATTCCATCAATAATATCAGATCCCTCTTTCTTCATTTTCTCTTGCAAAAGAAATATGGAAAGCAATCGGGAGACATATTCAGTCAAGCAGGATGAATCAAAGGGCTATCAGCTACACTACAATGTGATTTCTTTTCACTAAAATGGGGTCTGTTATCTCCTACTTTTGCTAACTACAGAAGATTTGGCAGTACCTTGACGATATTGATGATTGTTCTATTGAATGTGCCAAGGATATTGAGAAATATACCACAAATGTTAATTCTCAACGGGTGTATATGTTTTGGCTGGCCTTGATTAATTGAATAGGGTTGGAGGTTGAGTACTTGCTACAAAACGACTTCTAAATATACAAAATGCTGTTTCTGAGGAAGATAATCATCAAGATGCCATGTTTGGAGGAACAACTAGAGAAACGGCTGTGATGGCATCTAGGAAAATGCCTATATCAAAGAAAGATCGGAAATGTACTCTCTGTAAGAGTACAAGTCATACCATGGACACTTGCTTCCAAACTCATGGATATCCATATTAGCATCCAAAACCCAAGAAGGCATCTCAGGTGTTCTCTAGTGTTAAACAATGGACCCCTAAGTAGAAGCCCATTTCTCCACTGATTTGCATGCACTAAAAATTCCAATCCCAATCCCAGCTATTAATAGCCCAAAACAAAGGAAAAAGAAATTAAATGGGGCTAGAGACAAAGTTCTTAAAACAAGTGTATTGTAGATTATCCTCTAATTAGGGGCTATTGCTATGAGCCCTTTTCTGTACATGTTTGTCGTAGTTAAATCACTCTCCGCAAATAAATGATTTGGTGTTATCCCTTGGCCATAATTGGAAGATTCAACTACTTGAATTTTGTTATTCTAGACTTGAAGTACCACTTTAATGTTTTTTTGGAAAAAAAAAAGTTTCTTTTATCCAACTACATGTCTCATAAAGTTGTTGAACAATTTTAGCATTGCTGTTATGTTTGAGAATTAATGTGAGTGATCAAGGACAGTTGACTTCCTTGTAAGGAGATTTACTTGTACTGTCGCCTTTATGATATGGAATTTAATTCTTTTGGCTCATATTGTGTAATACCTTATTTAATAGGAAAGAAAAATCAAATATGTCATGCTACTAAAAAAATAAAAATAAAATAAAAAGGAGAGCAAAAAGTCCGGCTATGAATTGGCTTTAAAATTGGATTGTTATAACCAATCCAATTCACATGCATATCATTCACATCCAAATCCATTTGTCACACAAAAACACATGCAACACACACTAGAAAGAAAACGAAGCAGAGGGGGAAAAAAAAGGAAGTGTAGAGAGGAAAGAAAGAAAAAGAAAAAGAAAAAGAAAAGGGGAGGGGGGTTCCCCAAATTGTTAGAAAATGAATGGTTTATACTATTAGGTTTGAATTCCTCATATTTGAAAGGTAAGTAAAAAGTAATTTATTGCATAGTTATGTTTGATTTTAGAGTTGTTAGATTATTAGTTTAAATTCGATTTTATTGAAAAAGAACTATCCAGCTACATGTCTTATAAAATTTTTGAACAATTTTAGCATTGTTGTTATGTTTGAGAAATGTGAGTGAACAAGGACAATTGATTTCCTTGTAAGGAGATTCACTTGTATTGTTGCCTTTATGATATGGAATTTAATTCTTTTGGCTCATATTGTGTAATACCTTATTTAATAGGAAAGAAAAATCAAATATGTCATGCTACTAAAAAAATAAAAATAAAATAAAAAGGAGAGCAAAAAGTCCGGCTATGAATTGGCTTTAAAATTGGATTGTTATAACCAATCCAATTCACATGCATATCATTCACATCCAAATCCATTTGTCACACAAAAACACATGCAACACACACTAGAAAGAAAACGAAGCAGAGGGGGAAAAAAAAGGAAGTGTAGAGAGGAAAGAAAGAAAAAGAAAAAGAAAAAGAAAAGGGGAGGGGGGTTCCCCAAATTGTTAGAAAATGAATGGTTTATACTATTAGGTTTGAATTCCTCATATTTGAAAGGTAAGTAAAAAGTAATTTATTGCATAGTTATGTTTGATTTTAGAGTTGTTAGATTATTAGTTTAAATTCGATTTTATTGAAAAAGAACTATTGAATTAAGTATAATAAGCTATGTAATTAAGTTAAATGAAAGAAAAATTAGCTTAAGTAATTAAAGGAACTTCAAAAATCGCTTAAACATGAAAAGATTAAGTTTTGGTATTGCCTATTTAATTATTAGAATTTCTTAAAATGGTTAATTATTAATCTAAAAATTATATGTATTTCAAGAGGCGATACGGATTTTGAGTCATACGTACTGATTACACCGGGATTCAATGGATCTTGATCTTATCGAGTTAGTTCTGCCCCTGGCGGGGGTGATAGGGTAATGGCATATAAGCTATATGTAATTGAGTGGAAAGATAGTTTTAAAGTATTTATAAATTAAATATATTATTAAATTATATGCAATTATGTATTCGATTATAATATTATTATGGAAATTTCTTTTATTATGATATATGTGAAATTTTAAAGATTACTTGTGATACATTTGTGATTCGGTATGTGGGACATATGTGATATTGAGATCGGCCCAATAAGTCCCCATGATTATATATTTCTTCTAGTTCACTAAGAGATCTTGGCTGTGTTCTATACTACATTGAGGGGTCTTGATAGAGGATGAAGGGATCTTGATCGTGTACATATAGTTTACTAAGGAGTCTTGACCGTGTTCTAGAATTGATTATGAGTGGTTTTTGAGATCAACTTCTGTTCAATGAAAGGGCTTCAAGCCCGTGTTGGGAATGCTTAGCCTAAGGGACAGTCTATGCGTGTATGATTAGATTACAGATTTCAATCAAAAGGTACTTTTGTGGTGGATTTTTCAGTACATTTGATGTTATGAGATTATGGTATGATTACCAATTGATGTTTATATCACGATTTTGAGATGATATTTTACTACGTTAAATGAATGTCTTACTTTTTGGCTATTATTAGATGATGTTATCTTGTGAATTATTAAATGAAATAACTCGATTTTCGATAAAAATGTATAAATGAAAATGTATATTTACTTTTGAACTTTTTCACTCACTGAGATATCAACTCATATATTTTGTCACCCTTTTTCTTAGTAGGTAACAATTGAGTTTCTGGATATCTTTTGTAGTTGAGCTTTGATTTTGGAGTTAGAGCCACACGACAGGGTTTGGTAGTATAACTCACTTTGTAGAGCATGTAGTTAATATTTTGGAACGCATGTTCATGTTTGGTTGTGATTTTACATCACTTATAGATGGTTATGGGGCTAAGTGTGTATTTTGTATCCATATGTACATCTTATGTTATTTTCATAGTAAAAATTGAGATTTCGGCTTATCTCTATTATGTTGTGTTATATATTGGGAATTGTACATTGTGAATTGCAGGTCGGTTAGTCCTATTTATAAGGGAGATAATGCCAAAATTTTGTTAAAATTAATTTCTAAAAAGTTGCATATTGTAGTTGTGGTAGTCTTGATGTTTGATCCGACCTTTAGTTGGTATCCATCATCTATGCAAGTCAAGTTTTGGGCTCATTGGTGTTACTCCGAAGCAGGGTATGTCAGTTTAGTATTAAAGCATGGTTTTAGAGTCCATGGGTTTGCGTTGTACATTCATACATTCTAATGTTTAGCATATCATGCATAACTATAGGTGAGTCGTACCTCGTGGTGGCAAAACTCGAAGATTCCAAGATATGTTACCCTAATCTTATATTGCTGCTAATAAAGATGAACTCAAAGAGTTCGAGAGAGTAGATGAATCAGTTCACCAATCTCCTAAACAATGGGGATGGGAAAATGTGATTGGAAATGATCCTATGACTTTTGAAAGTATTGCTATTGCTATTGCTTATGCTATGCATAGTACTAATAGAGATTTCAGTATTGAGAAGGCTAAAAAATTAGGGACTAAGGTTTTCATTGGCACAGTTGATCCTGCAATTGCTCAGGCATTGATAACCAAGATAGAGAGGGTATTTGATGTTATGGGCTATCCAAATGATCAGAAGTTGTCTTGCCACTTTCTTATTAGATGAGGGTGCATATGATTGGTGCCAGTCAGTATAAAGCATTTGCTAAGACCCATCTATTATCACTTGGATAGATTTTTGGCATATCTTTTATGGTGTTTATTACTCTCGTTCATATAAAGATACAAAGCAGGAAGAATTTTTGAAGCTAATACGAGGGTAGATAACTTGCAGAATATCAGGTGAAATTTATTGAACTTTCAAAGTATGCCAAAGTTCTGGTAAGCAATGAAATTGATAAATGCAGATAGTTTGAAAATGGGCTAAGAGAAGAGATTAGGTCGGCAGCGACAGCCGTAGGCTAGAACGAATTCTGCACATTGGTTGAGTCAACTTTGAGAGTAGAGAATAGAAAGCAATCAATGTTTTGAACAAAAAAATAGTTAGACAATCCTGGGTGCTTATAACTATAGACCACCTCAGGTAGACGATAGAGGATTTCGACCTGATGTATCCAGTTTAGGTCATTTCAAGCCTAGATCATGTGGGAATTAGGGTCCTAAATTCAGCCATAGTTCTATGCAGCAACCATTGGCTAGTCGTACTCATACTAAGAGTTCATCCCAAAGATTATTTACTTCGAGACAGGGCAAGAGTTCTACTAGTATTAGACTTTCTTATTGTCAGTTATATGGAAGACCTCACCTCAGCATGTGTTTATAGTTCAAATGGAGCAATGTTTGTTATCTTTGCGGCCAAGGCGGACACATTAGAAAGAATTGTCCAGTTCTATCATTGGAGTGTGGCATGGTATAGAGGATGCTTCCTTAGTAGAGTGTTGATAGTACAAGATAGAATCAAACTCAGAGAGATACTTCGACTAATAGAGCATGTGCAAATAGCGCAGCTCAGTCTAACATTGCAAGTGGTAGTGGTACTAAACCTAAAGGTCATACAAGACGATCGAAGATCCAATGCAAGGTTTTTGCTATGACTCAGCAGGCAGCAGAGGATTCACCAGATGTTATCATGGGTATGTTGTCTATTTTTGATAGAGATGCTCGTATTTTGATTGATCCTAGATCTACACATTCTTTTATTTCATTTGCATTTGCCTTAGATGCAAACCAAAAGCCAGAACTTTTAGGCAGTTGTTTGGTAGTGAGTACACTAGTAGGTGAATCACTATTAGCAAACAGTATATATTGCGATTGTGAGATTAAGGTAAAGAAACACGAGCCAAAGGCAAATTTGATAGCTCTTGACATATATGATTTCGATGTTATTTTGGGTATGGAATTTCTGGCCACAAATTGAGCCGATGCGATATAGATACAAAAAAAATAAAAAAAATAAAAATAAAAAAAATAAAAAAAATAAAAATAAATAAATAAATAAATAAATATTTAAAAAAAAATCAGTGATTTAATGTAATATTCTAATTTATTCAATAAATCCACCCTTTTTGCAAACTTGAGTTGTATTATCTATTCAATTCAATATTTATCCTAATTTAATCTCACAAATAATATTCTTAGACAAGAAATCAACTTTAAAGTATAATCCTTGAATAAAGTAAGTTACCAACATCAACTCATAATGCAACAATTACGTTGAATCCTAAAATAATACTAATTTGAGAAATGGAATTCTAGAATAAAAACATTATCAAAGACAACCCCTAATACCATAATTCTACAAGTATTGAATTTGAGAAGGCTTCCATTATAATTCTTTGTCATGATCATAATGCTTAGTAGGAGGAATAAAGATAAGTTTTCTTATCATTCCTTTGAAAATAATTAATGATCTCCCATGATAGACCTTATGTCAGTAACTATTGACAAAGTCGATGGTGCTATGAACAAGTCTCAGGCTATACTGGACAAGAAACTCGGCCTTACTAATGACATGTCCCATATTAATGCTTCAAGCATATTGGTTTCATATGTTTCGAATTGAAAAAACCTTATATCTGTGTGGTTCGACCAAATTATGCAATTTTGTAATTCGTTCTTGTAGTGCCACTATATTTGTTTCGAAGTAAAACTTAAATCGTTTAAGTAACTGAAAATAATGTTCTGTCCCATGTAATTTGAGACAGGAATCAAAACTGTACTTAGGAAAATGAATTAGTATATTAGTTTGGTTGAAAATTACACTGAAATCAATGTTTATGCTTCCATAATTTTCAATTATGGATTCCTCAATTTACCTAAAGTACCTTCTAATATATGAGCCCCATTGTATAATTGAGTACAAACATTTAACATAACAAGTATGTTCTGATTTTTTCTTCAATCGACGTAAATCATGGCTTCATCGAATTTAACCGCCTACAAATTGAAATAAAATAAAGTAGAGAAATACACCATCTTAAACTCGTTTAGGTTTTTGCTTTTCATCTTTCTTCTTCTCTCGCACAACTCATAAATCTGTCTTTTGAGTCGAGAATTTCAGCAATTCTATTTTGAGGCACAATCCATTTTTATTTTGGCGCATAAATCGATTTTCGTTTTCTTGTTCTAATGTCGTCATTAGACTGCTGCTACTTTTTGAAAGATGATCGACATGATCGAGGTTTCTACTAAAGCAATCGACAATGTATACGATACGGTAAGATCTATGCTTTGTACGTTATCGATGGGCTCAATCTCGATTGCAATATTTCTTCTTCTTGTTGAGTTATTATCATTCTTTTTTGTGATATGTTCTTCTTGTTTGTGAAGAGGTGTTTTCAATTTATGTGTGTTTTTTATTATTCAGTGTTTTATTGAATTATAATTTATTTTGGTTTTATTTGTTTTCAAATTAAAATTTTTTCAATCTTCTACGACGAAACCATGATCACTTTTGGCTTCTTCTTTTTTTCCCGAGATTTGTACTTTGTTAGTTTTGAACGGGCTTAGTGTCGGTTGCGATCTCTCTTCTTGTTGTTGAGTTATTTTTGTTCTTTTTCATGATGTATTCTTGTTTGTGAAGGGGCATTTTCGATTTATGTGTATCTTTTTAGTTTTGGGGGCTTTATTGAATTTTAATATATTTTGGTTTTATTAAGTTTCAAATTAAATTTGTTTTCAATTTCCCTTTTAACGGAAAGTTGGACTATTATGCTTGTATTTGATTTTTTTTTTAATTTGTATAATTATTTATATTTGCAATACATTTATGTATGTGTGTTGTAGAACCCCAAATAATTGTAGACACTTTAGTGGCACTAAGATATGAATATTGAATGACTAAAGTATAATTCAGATTTTTAGTCTCATTTGAGACCCATTTTCGACATAGGAAACATTCGATTTGGAAAATGATATCTAAATAAAGGTTGTAGCTCTTTGAGTTAGCTTTCCAACACACTTTGAATTACCTCAATTGGATATCGAGAGAAGAAATTATGATAGAAACACTGAAAGCTGTAAGTGTCAACCGGTCGACCGAAACTACCTGAAATGAAAATTCTCGTTTTTCTCTAGAATTTAAATATTTATTTTCATCAATTATTTTCTCAAAGGGCCACCCATATTTTTGGCAATAAAAACCCCTACTAAATTGAAGCATTTAACCTCAAACTTAAATGACACCTATGTTTTCTCTCTTAAATGAAATTTGACCCCTCATTTGCTTTAAGTTATGGGATATTTACCTATAAATAGAGACCGGATTTCACTCATTTTTCTCACACCAAAAGCAAGAGTTTTTACATGCTAAAGAAAGAGTTTCCAAGAGAAAAAAAGAGAGGGAGGAAAACTATTTTTCCTAGAAGTTTAAGAAGTGTTTTCAAACATTCAAGGAGTGCATTTCTTTCAACGTCCAAGTTTCATCGAAGTTTTTAATCCAAGTTTTCAAAGTTTCAAAAGCATCAATCAAGGTAGGTAGATGTGCAATGTGTTTAATCGTGTTAAGTTATAAGTTTCGATTCATGTTAATGTTTGTATGTCAAATGGTACTCTGGTACGGCATATCCCTCTATGTTAATAGTTGTATGTCAAATGGTACTCCAGTACGGCATACCCCTCTATGTTGAAGAAATGTTCGTATGTCAAATGGTATCCCTCGGATACGGCATACCCCTTCATGTCAAATGGTGCCTCCGGGTACGGCATGTATGAAAAGTTATAAAGTTAATATTTTGAAATATATAGCTTGATCACGAATGCACCTATAACACCTATTGAGTTTTTCAACTCACGGGTTTAATCCCATCTCTACAAATTGAAGGAATTCTACCTCGGGCATGGATAGAGGAGAAGATGGAGAATGATACAACGAGCCCATGGAAATCCGGTGAATAAGTGATTTTGATTTATTTTTATGAAATGTTTTCCAATGTTATTTCTTTAAAGTTTTGAATAACGCAGAATGCGAGAACAAGTTATGTTTTCTTCAAATAAATTACATTTTGTTGTTTTGAAAAATGATTCAGTATTTTTGTTTAAAGTATTTGAAGTATTGTTATTTAAATTATTATCCGAAGATGTAAGCTTCCGCTAAAACGTATACACTTGTTACTAAACCACCGGTTAAGCTAAGTAAGGTAAGTAGCGTTCCCGTCCACTAGGGGTCGGGGCGTTACAACATGGTATCAGAGCAAGGTCTAGCCGGTTCTGTAGACCAAGTATGTCTTTTTTTTTTAAAACAAAAGGAAAATGAAAAGTTTAAGGTGCATCGTGCATCTATCCATCAATCTCATCCTATGGCTCAGGTATGTTCATGTTTAAAGTTGATGATTATGTTTATGTTATGATACTTTGATATAATTTAGAGATGTGTTATTTAAAGATATGTAATGGACTTGGACAAAAGCTAAGAGTTTAAAGGGAATTGCATGATATGAAAGTTTAAATATTTGCATGTTTTCTTTAAGCAAAGAAAAAGTATGATGTATGTGAAAATGCAACAGATATGGCTCGTAGAACGGTTAGGGTATATACAGAAGCATTGAATCGTAGAATTGCTATCCATTCCTATGAAAACTATATAACTGATCCGACCCGACCGCTTAGCGAACATGTGTATGACATCTATGAGAGATGCATGATGGCGGTTAATGCTGGAATGGAGATCACGCATATCGAGGTCATAAATAACCTCACACACTCCTTCCCACCTCAATGGGAAGATATGGGAGTCACGATTAGGGATGAAATGTTAGAAGGCAACCTAAACCTGTTCGAGTTTGAGAGGTATTGCCATGCCCTAATTGATTTGTGGGATGATGTAATCCATGAGGAGCCTGAGGAAGAACCTTTGGCTGAGGAGGAAGATCCCGAAGAAGAACCCGAGGATGATTTAGAGAATGATCCTGAGCCTGAGCCACAGGTTGAGATGGACATAGAGTCCGGACCTGAGGCGCAAGATTCTTCTGAAGATGAAGCTCCACCAAAGAAGATCTGTAGAACTTATAGGGATTAGATTTAAATCCTTGTAATAGCTTCCCTTATGTCAAGAAATAAAATAGCATCTTCTTTGCTTTAGTATTCGAAGAATGAAACTAATAAGAACCATATGTTTTGTCTAAAGGAAATGGCCCGCACAAACCAAAACTTTATAAGAGACCTCCTCCGAGCGGTTCAAGACCTAGGCAGGCAAAACCCGAACCAAGCTCAACCCCTACCACTAGCTCCTAATGTCCCAAACCATGCTTCAGTGGTCGAGCAATTTTGAAGGCACAAGTCCCCTACCTTCAACGGAGCAGCTGACCCACTTGCAGTCGAGGAGTGGCTTCGCAAGTTGGAGCATATATTCCAATTGATAGGGTGCACGGACGCTCAGAAAGTCCAGTGTGCTGAGTTCATGTTCTCCGGTGATGCAAGTCACTGGTGGGACTCAATGTCAAGGACAAGGACCCATGAGCAACAAGCAAAATTGATTTAGGAGCAATTCAAAGGAGAAGTAATGGACAAGTGCTTTCCCCAGTCCTTGAGGGATCACAAAGAAAGTGAATTCCTCCAACTCAAGCTAAAGACTATGTCCCTGACTGAGTATGAGAGGAAGTTTGATCAACTTTCAAGGTATGCTCCACATCTGGTGGATACAGAGGATAAGAAGGTACGAAGGTTTGAACAAGGGCTGAACTCGGATATAAGCATGATACTTATGTCCCATCGCTTCACCACATACCGTGAAATGCTGGAAAGAGCTCATGCTATTTGGTACCAGAAGACTAGAGCCGAACAACATGGTCAACTGTTCAATCAACCGGATAATGGTACCATGGGAAAGAGGAAATAGAATAGCAAAGTCAGTAAGTATTGAAGTTGAGGGAAAACTAATGGAAGCGAACCTATACATGATAGAAATGAAGGATTTTGATGTAATGCTAGGCATTGATTGGTTAGGTTGTAATTATGCCACCATCCGATGTAAGGAAATGGAAGTATCATTTCAGAAACCAGGAGAGGAACCATTTTGTTCCTTGGAATGAAGAAGAAACCCCTTATTCGACTAGTATCGTCTTTACAAGCTGAGAAGATGTTGAGAAAAGTAAGTATCTCAGGAGGGAAACAAGAGACGATAAGGGTTGAAGATGTACCAGTAGTATGGGAATTCGTAGATGTGTTTTCAGAAGATCTATCTGGTATTCCACCCGATAGACCAGTAGAATTCACCATAGACCTAATTCCCGGGGTGGCACCAGTATCTAAGGCCTCATACCGAATGACCCCAAAGGAACTACAACAATTAAAGAAGCAGTTGCAAGAACTCCTAGATATGAGCTTCATACGACCAAGCGTATCTCTATGGGGTGCGTCGGTGTTGTTTGTAAAGAAAAAAGATGAAAGCATGAGGATGTGCATCGATTATAGAGAGATAAATCGATTAACCATCAAGAATAAATACCCACTCCTGAGGATCGAGGATCTGTTAGATCAACTGAAAGGAGCTAAGGTATTTTCCAAGATCGACTTATGATCGGGATACCATCAACTGAAAGTAGAGACAAAGGATATACCTAAGACAACTTTTAGAACTCGATATGGACACTACGAGCTTACGATGATGCCGTTTGGGCTAACCAATGCACCTGCAATGTTCATGGACCTGATGAATCGAGTGTTTCATCAATACTTGGATAAGTTTGTTATAGTCTTCATCGATGACATTCTGATTTATTCCAAGAGTAAGGAGCAACATGAAGAGCACTTGAGAATAGCCTTGGAGGTATTACGCAAGGAGAAGTTGTATGCCGAATTCAAGAAGTGCGAGTTTTGGCTTAAACGAGTTGGATATCTTGGACATGTAGTTACTGCCCAAGGGATTGAAGTATATCCAGCAAAAGTAGTAGTAGTAACCAACTGGAAAGCACCAACAAATGCTGGCGAAGTATGGAGTTTTCTAGGATTGGCTGGATATTATAGGAGATTCATAGAAGGATTCTCCAAAATAGCTGGACCAATGACGCAGCTTACAAGGAAGGGAGTAAAATTCCAATGGACGGAAAAATGCGAATAAAGTTTCCAAAAACTTAAGCAGAAGTTGATATCAGCACCTGTATTAACAATACTGGAAGGTATGGAATGGTTTGTTATATACAACGACGCATCCAAGCATACTTCAAGACAATTGAAGAAACATGAGCAGAACTACCCGACGCATGATTTAGAACTTGCAGGGGTAGTACACGCTTTAAAGATATGGCGACACTACTTGTATGGACGAAAGTGTGATATCTACACAAATCACAAAAGTCTCAAGTATTTCTTCACACAGAAGGAATTGAATATGCAATAAAGACGATGGTTGGAATTAGTGAACGATTACGACTGCACTATTCACTATCATCCGGGTAAGGCTAATGTTGTGGCCGACGCTCTAAGTAGAAAATCAATGGGACAATTGACGTCACTACCCACTTCTCAAGTGGAGTTACTCAAGGACTTGAAAAAGTTATAGATCGAAGTGGTTACCACACCAAGACAAGTCACTGCTCATCTAACAGCTTTAATAATTCGACCTACTCTTAGAGATCGAATTATAGAAGCACAAAATAAAGACTCATTTTTGCAGAAGATTAAGAATGAAGTTGGTACCGATAAGAAAAAGGACTTTGGAATAGCTGAGGATCAGGCACTGATATTTAGAGGAAGAATTTGCGTGCCTAAGGATGAAGCTTTGAGAAACGAGATATTAAAATAAGCTCATTCCACCTCGTACACCGCACATCCCGGTGGTACGAAAATGCATCGAGATCTTCGAGATACATTTTGGTGGAGAAATATGAAAAGAGGTATAGGGCTGTACGTGTAGAAGTGCATGGTATGTCAACAGGTTAAGGCAAAATACCAAAAACCAGCTGGATTGTTAAATCCACTAGATATACCTGAATGGAAATGGGAAAATATCACGATGGACTTTGTGGTTGGATTCCCGAAGTCAGCAAGAGGAAATAATGCTATATGGGTAGTAGTGGATCGACTAACGAAGTCGGCTCATTTTCTTCCAGTGAAAATGACATTTAGTTTAGACCAATTGGCACAGTTGTACGTTAAAGAGGTTGTGAGATTACACGGTGTACCTGTATCCATTGTGTCTAACAGAGACCCAAAGTTCACGTCCAAATTTTGGAAAAGTCTACAAGGAGCTATGGGAACGAAACTGAACTTTAGTATAGCATATCACCCTCAGTCCGATGGTCAGTCTGAAAGGACAATCCAAACTTTGGAAGACATGCTGAGAACATGTGTTTTGGATCTAGGAGGTAATTGGGAGTCATACTTACCTCTAGTAGAGTTCGCTTATAATAACAGTTTCCAAACAACTATTGGAATGGCACCATACGAAGCTTTCTATGGTAGAAGATGTAGATCCCCTGTTTATTGGGATGAAGTCGGAGAGAAGAGAGTTTTAGGACCAGAAATAATTGAAAGAACGGTCGAGGTAATCGATAAGATCCGTGCAAGAATAAAGGCAGCACAAGATCGATAAAAGCTCTATGCAGATACTAGAAGGAAGGATTTAGAATTCCAAGTTGGGGATAAAGTGTTTCTAAAAGTAGCACCGATGAGAGGTGTACTTAGATTTGGAAAGAAAGGCAAGTTACGACCCCGGTATATCGGATCTTTTGAGATACTTGATAGAGTCGAAAATGTGGCTTACTGACTAGATTTGCCACCTGAATTATCGGCAGTGCACAATATGTTCCATATATCGATGATAAAGAAGTATGTACACGATTCTAATCATGTAGTGAGTTATCAAACATTGGAGGTACAGAAAGATTTGTCGTACGAGGAACTACCGATAAGATATTGGATCGAAAAGTGCATAAACTAAGGAATAAAGAGATTCAGCTGGTTAAGACACAGTGGAATCATCACGGCGTTGAAGAAGCCACTTGGGAAAAAGAAAAAGAAGAAGCCAAAGACAAGTATCCAACACTATTTGCCCAATCAGAAGGTAAATTTCGAGGACGAAATTTTAATTAAGGTGTGGGGGATGTAAAACCCCAAATAATTCTAGACACCTTAGTGGCACTAAGACATGAATATTGGATGAGTAAAGTATACTTTAGATTTTTAGTCTCATTTGAGACCCATTTTCGACATAGGAAACATTCGATTTGAAAAATGATATCTAAATAAAAGTTGTAGCTCTTTGAGTTAGCTTTCCAACGCACTTTGAATTATCTCAATCGGATATCGGGAGAAAACGTTATGATAGAAATACTGAAAGCTATGCAGTGTCAATCGGACTACAACCTGTCGACCGAAACTGCCTGAAATGAAAATTCTCGTTTTTCTCTAGAATTTAAATATTTATTTTCATCGATTATTTTATCAAAGGGCCACCCACATTTTTGGCAATAAAAACCCCTACTAAATTGTAGCATTTAACCTCAAACTTAAATGACACCCATGTTTTCTCTCTTAAATGAAATTTGACATTTCATTTGCTTTAAGTTATGGGATATTTACTTGTAAATAGAGACTTCATTTCACTCATTTTTCTCACACCAAAAGCAAGAGCTTTTACATACTAAAGAAAGAGTGTCCAAGAGAGAAAAAGTGAGGGAGGAAAACTATTTTTCCTAAAAGTTTAAGAAGTGTTTTCAAACATCCAAGGAGTGCATTTCTTTCAACGTCTAAGCTTCATTGAAGTTTTCAATCCAAGTTTTCAAAGTTTCAAAAGTATCAATCAAGGTAGGTAGAGGTGCAAAGTGTTTAATCGTGTTAAGTTATAAGTTTCGATTCATGTTAATGTTTGTATGTCAAATGGTACTCCGGTACGGCATATCCCTCTATGTTAATGGTTGTATGTCAAATGGTACTCCGGTACGGCATATCCCTCTATGTTAATGGTTGTATGTCAAATGGCACTCCGGTACGGCATACCTCTCTATATTGAAGAAATGTTCGTATGTCAAATGGTCCCCTCGGGTACGGCATACCCCTTCATGTCAAATGGTGTTTCCGGGTACGGCATGTATGAAAAGTTATAAAGTTAATGTTTTGAAATGTATAGCTTGATCACAAATGCACCTATGACACCTATTAAGTTTTTCAACTCACGGATTTAATTCCATCTCTACGGATTGAAGGAATTCTAACTCGGGCATGAATGGAGGAGAAGATGGAGAGTGATGCAACGAGCCCATGGAAATCCGGTGAATAAATGATTTGGATTTATTTTTATGAAATATTTTCCAATGTTATTTCTTTAAAGCTTTGAATAACGCAGAATGCGAGAACATGTTATGTTTTCTTCAAATAAATTACATTTTGTTGTTTTGAAAAATGATTCAGTGTTTTTGTTTAAAGTATTTGAAGTATTGTTATTTAAATTATTATCCGAAGATGTAAGCTTCCGCTAAAATGTATACACTTGTTATTAAACCACCGGTTAAGCTAAGTAAGGTAAGTAGTATTCCGGTCCACTAGGGGTCGGGGCGTTACATGTGTCTTTTAAACGTGAATTGGGTGTTTACATAAGGAGTTGAAACTAATTTATGCATGTGTGTTTTTTGCAGTAATTATTATTATTAATTTTTTTTTGGGATGCACACTGTTTGAGTTTAATCTACATCCAAACATGTAAATATGGCCTCCCAGATTCACATATATGTCCAAATATTTTTTTTGAATATTTTTTCCATTCTTTTTAATATTTATAATTGAATATTTTCTTATTTGATGTTCAGTTTATAACGAGCCCTTGTTGATTTTCCGAAGGGTACTGAGAAGCAGTTATAACTCAGAGTTTTGAAGAATAGTTGTCAAAAAATAATGGTGGAATTTAAGGAGCAATAGAGTTCGACAGCAGGCATTTTAATTTTCTTTTTGTCTTTTTATAAGCAAAATATGATTTTCCATATATTTTAAACTTTTTTGTATCCATAAATTAAAGAATTTATTAAGACACGGATGTTGTATGAAAATAAAATGGAGATATGGACCTCTTTTTTAGTATATATTGTGCAACGTGAAAAGGTAACGTAAAGTCATGTTGAAGTGGTCGTTAGGGTTTAGGGTGTTGTGTAAATATTTTTTTATTACTTCAACTGTGGTCATCAATATGAGATTTTTTGTTTAGTCTGTGATTTTCATTAATTTTTTTCTTTCTTTTACAAAATCGAACCTAAAATACTTAAGGTCCGTTTTTTTTTTTTATGATACTCTTTTTTTCTCATTTTTTTTGTTCGATCTTTATAGAAGCCGAACTCAAGATGCATAAAGTTATGTTCAGGGGGTGGTTAGGGTTTGGGATGTTATATATATGTTTTTCGATTTTGTCACTTGTGTTGACTACGAAATTTGTTGTTGAATCTACGATTTCTATTTAATTTTATTTTTTCAGTCTTTTGGTGTTTAGTTTTAGATCTTCCACTTTTTGTTTTGTTTTTATGAGATGAAGACTAAGGTGAGAAATGGTTTCCGAACTTATAAACTAAGCTTTGCTGTGTTCATTCAATATGCTATTTTGTTAATTAGATGGGTTACATAAGTTTAGTTGAAGTATGTGCTTTAAGTGTTGAACTTTTTGATTTTCAGCCATAGGTGTACTCCATCATTTATTTCTTTTATTTTATGTACCTAGATTATGTTCATTTCATATTTTCGTTGTGTTCTGGATTCTAATCTATTACTTTTTTTTCGAGTTGTGTGAAACTCTTATAGCAGAACATAACGCTAGCCACAAAATTTAGGAATGCTGACCACAACATCGATTTTATAATTGATTTGTTTGAAAGTTACAATTTTAAAGGTAAATGGTGATGTTTGCAGATTTTTTATTTTTTATTTTTAATTTTAGATTCTAATTTTTGTATGTTTTAACTAAATATTATGTCTTCATTATTTTAATTTATGTAGTGTTCAATTATATATATATATATATTTTTTATTTCTTGCAATGAGGCTTTCATCGAATCAATTAAGGTTTGTTTAACAAACACTGAACATCAATTCATTTGAACGGGTTAATGTATGACCATTGTTGTCATAGATGTAATTTGTGGGTTTCTTTATGTATGACTCTGACATGTAAATACCCAAAAAGGATATTGGGTCGTGTTTGTCTAAGCATAAAATACAGTGTTATTTTTAATAATAGTTTTTTTAGTAGTGGAGTTCTAGATCTGTATTCATCATGATGTGGGATTTTGTAGATAATACTCTTTCAAATGTTTTTTTCTTCATATACATAAATGTAATCCAAAGCCAAATCTGGTGTTCATATTACTATTTTTTAATTGATGTTTTTGTAACCTATATTGATGGATATAGATTTGGGTGGTTCTAAAGTTGATATATTTTTTGTAGCTAATATCAATGGATGTTCATAATTATTTTTTGTGTTTTTTTTTTTTTAGATTGCGTAATCAATTTGAAGATTCCTATATTTTAGACCGTCGATTTGATTTCTTCCTTTTGTGTTCGTCCTTCTCAGTGGCTCTATTCGAGTTGTACATTTATCAGATAGTATATATTTTCCTATTTTATTATTATTATTTTATTTTATTTTTTTGCATTTCGTTTTGGGAGCTTTCAAATTTTCTTATTCATTAGCTAGAAACGTACAAAAATATATATTAAATTGAAGGGCTTGAGAAGGTGCAAGACGTGTGATATTTTTTTTATAAAGAGTTCGAGGAATGTGAAGCTGCATAATTAGCACATATGGCCTCTTTAGACAAAATACACATATCATTTTCAATACTTTGTCCCTCCAAACCCAAAGACCCTGTAGTGTCTTTATAATATATACTTTCTACATGTGGATGAATTTTAATTTGGCAGGGTTGTGATAATTTCAACCTTTCTACTTTATAATATGGAACCTTACTTGTTGGTAGGCAATGCATTCTTGCAATGTACTGACATGTGAATGTGATTGTTTTGATCATCATATTTTGAGTTGCCTGTTCGTTGTGCCAACATATGTATAAAGTATTGCAACGTAAAAGAAGAATTGTCATAGAGACTAAGCTCTAGACTTGGTTACTTTTGCATCATCCTTTTTGACTCTTGAAAAGATGCTTGCATGTGATTAACTCATCTTTGATGTTAATTTTATTGCATGTATGAACATCTTTCATTTTTGTTTTATTGCCTTGATGCCAATTTTGAACTAGATGATATAATTTACAACTCTTTTTTTGCTATAATAGTCATAAGTTAAATATTCCTTCATTGAGGTAGATTGATCATGTTTTAGTTTCTCATAATTGTAGATTCCAAATAGAGCTGCTAGCCATTACTTTCTCGTCAGACTTGCAATTTCCCTAAACAAGTAAACTAAACTAATTTTTGCTTCTGTCATTTATTCAACAATACAAGAAGTTCAATGTATAGAAGTTCATTCATTTCTCTTTGTGCCGTATGATCATTACTACAATCAAAATAAATAAATTTATTCAAATGGAAATTGGAATTCTGGCAATGAATATAAGCTATCAATTTTGTCACTTCAAACACTTTACTTGAGAATGTTCTCCCTTGACTGGAACATAAATTATGGTTCTGAATACATTATGTAAAATGCTTCTTGCTTATTATTTGCTCATTCATTTTGTTCCGTTTTATTTTGAAATTTTGCTCATTTTTTGTCACTACACCTGAGACATGTACACTTGGTAATCCTTCTACCTCCTATTTGCTCCACAGGAAATTGTTTCCAAACAACATTTAGAACATGGAACACAATGAGGATATTTTTGGTGAACATTAGGAGAAACATGATGATGATGTAGTATGCTTCTTATACTGTAGAGTTCTTTTTTTGAAAAAAAATAAATGAAATTTTCTTGATATTTCAGGAAGAAGATGCCTAAGTTAACATGGATAGTAGTCTTCCAAGCCTTTCTTTGTGGTCTATTTTGGTATGTTTTAAATTTTATTAATCTCTCAAATGACTTATTACATTTTTTTTTTTAAAAGATAAAGCATAAAAATTCCATGTTTGACTTATGGAGAAGTGTACCAAATAAGGACTCTCTTAAATGTAGTTGAGATTTATTGACCTCAATATTTGCCTTCTTTTCAATTGCTTTATGTGACACATGTACTATATATGTTTGTCCAACATTGATAAAAGCTTTCATTAGCAAACATATGGTTCGTGAGTACAGTGGCTTTCATTGGTGAACCTACCTAAGGTTTATGATAGTCTAAGATGTTTATGAGTATGACGACATCTTTAGCAAGTTGATAATTCAATCATATATTATGTTATTTTTTTTATTTTTTTTTGGTTATTTCTACTTCTATCAGAATAATTCATTGTTGATTAGTAAATTGATAGTAGTAATTATTCGAGAATGTTGCATATAGAGGAATTGAAGAGAGTTATTAATAAATTGGACAGCTTGAAGTTTTCCAACACATTATAGATTACATTTAGCTTTTGTAATGATGGAAACTTACTCGATGTTTCTGTCATTTTCTAATCTTGGAGCTAGGGGGACTTAAGGAATCATGTCAACACACCGTCAACAAACACTTAAGTATAGTTTTGAGGACACACTTGTTTTGTCATCTTTGGTCTTTGTATTTCTTTGCCGATGTCAATTTATCTTTTGGATATTTTTGGTTATTTTTAACATTGATGTTTTCCAATAATTTTATTTTATTTCTTTACGCACTTTGACCATCAATTGTACAACGAACTTCATGATGCTTTTAATTGTAACTTTTTTTTTATTTTTTTTTATTTTGTACCACAACTTTTGCATAAAACCTCCCCCATCAAGTTTAAACTTAGCAGGAATGTGTAGTAGCCTTCATAATGCTTCTCTAGCTTGTAACTTAACCATTATCATGTATCAAATTCATCTTTAGAAATGTATAAATCATCTTCTGTTTGCTCATTAGAATATTATTTTGTAATTTGCCTTAGTCTGTAAATTAAAAGAGATACAAAACTTTGAGCTTTATGCATATGAGATGTCTTTCAATATTGACGTGTATGGCATCAAAAAACTCTGTTTTGTACTTTATATTACTACAGCCAAAGTAATTACTTGTGGACACATGTTTTATGTAATCTAATGTAATCATCCTTTTAACCAAGTCTTCTTTTCCATTAAGATACCACATGACCGAATTCCAACATTATTACTTACACTGCATTACCCATTGCACGTGCAACGCACGTCCCATCGCTAGTGTTGACTAAAAAGGTGAAACTATAAGACAGTCGATGTGACAACTACGATGCAACATAAGAAAATACATGTATTTATAGTAGCTGCATAATATCAGTGGGGAAGTAAGAATTCAGCCCACTAATAGGATTAATGGGGAGACTTGAAAATCCCCTTTGTTGTAAGCCCCGTGTGACAGAAAAAGCATGCAATTTTATCCATTAGCGATAGTAAAAGGTTGACATTCGAGGGGCAAAGATTCTACAAGTATGTTAATTAGAAATTAGTTATATAATACTTATCCTATCCCAGTTAGGCTTTCAATATTGCTTTTCCATGCTATTTAGTAGCTGATCACGCAAATATTTGTTCAATTAAAATTACTGCACGATTCGTTATCAAGTAATAAAATGAATTTTGAGTTTAAGTATCATATCTACAGAGATTGTAATAGTTCAAATATGAATTAATTTAACCTTAATCGAACCTATGAAAATTTGTAATGTTTCTAAAACTAAATTATAATCAAATAATCTGCTGATGAATGAAATACTTAAATTAACTAAAATCAATGCAAAACTATAATGAATGCAAGTTCGATGAAAATTTAATAATAAAAAGCGCACTATGATTCCAAATCCCTTTGTATCAATTCTCTTTTAACCCTAAATCTTATAATTTGATAACGCGATTCAATTACGAATATCAATATTTCTAAATTATTTAATAATCTTTCTCGAGTAGAATTAAATATATCCTTACATATGATCTGTTTGAAAGTACAAGAAGCAACAATACTCATACAACTATTGCTTATATAATTGTAGAGAAAAATAAAACCATCTCAATCATTCAATAATTGAATGTCCGAAAGAAATAAAATAACAAGCTAAAAGTTCGTGATACAAATTTCATTGTAATCCTAGCACAGCCTAACATGCTAATAATTAAATAAATAAGAGTGGAATGACATCATTGATAAATTGACGAAACGTGTTTAATTTTCAAATTTCTTGCGCAATTATTGATAAATTATTGCACAAAAATCTAGAATTATTTTCCAATTGTGTTGCCATCTCTTCCTCTTCGTTTGCATGTCTTCCAAATTCGTCCGTATATCAATGGCGGCCATCTCATCGTAATTCTTCTTCAATTTCAGCCCGTCTTTGTGTGCGTATATATTCATTTTGTTTAATCCCCAAAATCCACCAATTTCGTGCCAATTAGGAGTCCAAGAAAGGAATCCATACTACTTTCAAATTCAATTCCACCTTTGTTTCTTAATGGGAGTCTTTACAGAGATTTCATACCATTCCAATAATGCAATATGCCCATTTAATTTCCTTCCTTTGTTAATTTGATCCAAACTCACTTGATATAATTTTTCTCTCTGAAGTTTTATTTTTTCCAATTAATGCAATTTAGTACCTGTTGCGTTTTTTATACATATTGTAACGAGTAATATGGTGAACCTTTGAGTTATCGTTCTCATGACAAGAACTATACTTTTATACATAATTTTATATTTCTAACTAATTGCCAAGTTGATGGATTAATCCCAGAGACATGATAAAGCATAACAACTTCCCATTTATTTTAGATGTCCCATCAGAATTCATCACAACTAAAGCAGATTACGCTTGAAATGATACATAAATTGATAAAATTATGCCAGTCAAAGAGAAATAATGCGCATCACAACTTCTATTAGTTGAATTAGAACACTAAACATAAAAATTATCAAGGAAAGTATTCTCCAATACAACGTAAACCTTCTTCGTGAGTCATTTCAGGCAAACTCAAATTAGCTTCAGAGTTCTGCTCCTGATCGTGCAATGCTGGGTTCCAAGAGTTTTCTTCAATTAAACTTGGTTCTATATCAGACATTTCAGTCGGCCGACTCCCTTCTTCGATGCAGCATTTTGGCAGCTCCCATGAAATTCGACAAACGGCATAATCCATGTTATCCAGTCCCTCCAAAGAACTTTTTCCAATGTATATTCGTGCATTATCCAATGACCATTCTTCTTATTTAGCTCGTCTTGCGTCAAATTGCCATTCACTTTGAACGTAAACCACTTCTTGACGCCAATGACTTCGCTCGCCCTCGCAAATCTTGATATCCTTCAGTGTAGATTTTCCGTCCCATGATCCACAACCGGCCACCCTAACAATATGTCTTCTACGTATCTTTTCCAACTTCGTAAACACATAAATTTCCTTCTTCAAAACATCAACTTCATGTCAAGCTGTGTTTTCTGAAAATATTTTCTGATAATTGTATTATTCTCCAATGGAGGATATATAACAGGATAATTACGTGACAAAAAATAGTAAGTGTCCTAAATATAGAAGGATCCTAATAAATTACAATATCTTAGTCAATTATCCTAATATGCGAAATCAGTCAGAATTATTTACATAGATAGGCTAGATATACAGCTATATACAGCTCATGTTGACACTCCCCCTCAAGTTGGAGCATAGATGTTTATCATGCCCAACTTGCTAATTGTATCACTAAACGTTCCTCTTAAGACTACTTTTGTGAGTATATCAGCCAATTGATCTTTGGATCTGACAAACGAAAATTGTATAACTTTTCTATCAAGGTTTTCCTTGATAAAATGACGATCCACTTCAACATGTTTTGTACGATCATGTTGAACCGGATTATGTGCAATTTCAATGGCAGCCTTATTATCATAATGTTGGCTCATAGGATCTTTATAATCAATCCCCAAATCTTGTAATACATGTTTAATCCATAGTAGTTCGCACACACCATGAGACATGCCTCGAAATTCAGTTTCTGCACTTGACCTAGCAACCACCTTTTGCTTTTTGCTTCTCCATGTGACAAGGTTACCTTCTACAAAAGTAAAGTAACCCGATGTGGACTTTCTATCAATTTGATTTCCTGCCCAATCAGAGTCTGTATATCCCTCAATTCCAAGATCCCCCTTTTTTGAAAAAAGCAATCCTCTTCCTGGTGCACTCTTCAAATACTTCAAGATCCGATACACTGCACTCATAAGTTCTTCATTCGGAGCATGCATGAATTGACTAACTATACTCACCGCATAGGCTATATCCGATCTTGTGCTGGATAAATAAATTAGTCTCCCAACTAGTCGTTGATACCGTCCCTTGTCAGTTGGGACTTGATTCTGACATTCTCCAAGCTTGTGATTCATCTCTATAGGTGTCTCTACAGGTTTGCAAGCTAGCATTCCAGTCTCTGTTAAAAGATCCAGTATGTATTTCCGTTGTGACAAGAAAATTCCAGCCTTGGAACTTGAGACCTCGATTCCCAAGAAGTACTTAAGTTGACCGAGGTCTTTCATTTCGAATTTGGCTGCCAAATACTCCTGTAATGCTTTCCTCTCCATTGGATCATCTCCTGTCAAGATCATATCATCCACATATACAATCAATGCTGTCACTTTCCCTTCCTTGTGTTTTATAAACAAGGTATGGTCCGAATTACTTTGTTTATAGCCAAAATCCTTCATTGTAGTGAAGAACCGTCCGAACCACGCCCTGGGTGACTGTTTGAGTCCATACAATGCCTTCTTTAATTTACAAACTTCAATTCTAGATGAAAAGTTGCGTCTAGCACCAGGTGGAAATTCCATATAGACCTCTTCCTCTAAATCTCCATTAAGGAAAGCATTCTTGACGTCAAATTGCTGTAGAGGCCAATCTCGGTTTGTTGCTATGGATATTAGAATGCGAATGGTATTGATTTTGGCAATTGGAGCAAATGTCTCTTGGTAATCCACACCGTACTTTTGTGCATATCCCTTCGCAACTAACATTGCTTTATACCTATCGATACTGCCATCTGCCTTGAGCTTCACTGTGAACACCCATCAACATCCAATTATTTTCTTTCCTTTTGGTAAAGGACATAATTCCCAAGTTTTATTCTTCTGAAGAGCCTCCATTTCTTCATTCATCGCCCTGGTCCACTTTGGATCTGCTAAAGCATCCTGCACACTACCAGGAATAGACACAGTGGACAATTGATTAACAGTAAATGCATTTGATCTGACAACCTTTGGGGAGAAACATGATTACTAATTGGATATTTAGTCTTGGCTTGAGGTTCAGGTTAATATTTTTTCTTCGGGATTCCCCGATTTGACCTTTGTGGATATTTGTTGGCTCATTCTCCTGTAGTAGTATGAAATTCATTAGGTTCATCAAGAATTTCATTTGACGTTACCTGAGGAAAGACATTTTTGCTTGGTTCTTCGGTTAATGGTGTAGACATGGGCAATGTTGGAATTGAGTCAGAAACAATTTGGTCCTTACATGAAGTTGGATCAGCATTATGATCTCGACCCGTGGGTATTGCGACATTCGGTTCCTGTACTGTTTCAAAAAAGATTCTATTTTCCTCAACTTCGAATAATCCATGTCCACCATTGTCATGACTCTCCCCCTGACGAAATGGCCCAAAAACTTCTCTTGCATAGTATGGTTCCAATTCATGAAATGAAGCGTCCAAAGTCACATGTATCTTCCTAGTTTGAGGATCATAACATCGGTACCCTTTCTGAGAGTCTGAGTAACCTACAAAGACACATCGTTTCGCACATGGATCAAGTTTACTTCGCAGAACTTTAGGTATATGAACATACACCGTACATCCAAATACTCGTGGTTCAAGATTTGGGAGATGAGGAACAGAAAGTATCGATTGCATCTTTTGTAGAGGAGTTTGGAACTCTTTCACACTGGATGGTGTTCGATTAATCAAATAGGCCGTTGACTTTACTGCCTCACCCCAATAAAACTTTGGCATATTCATTTCAAAAAGAGAGGCTCGAACTATCTCCAAAATTTGTCTATTTTTTCGCTCTGCTAGTCCATTTTGCTCCGGGGTGTAGGTACAAGAAGTTTGGTGGCGAATTCCATGGTGATCCAAAAAATCACCTAAAATATGATCTACAAATTCTGTACCATTGTCAGATTGCAGTGTGCGAATCTGTGTTTGGTATTGAGTTGCCACCATTTTGTGAAATTCTTGAAAAGCTATACTTACATCATTTTTGTTTCGCAGAAGAGATATCCATGTCATTCTAGTACATTCATCAATAAATGTAACAAAATAACGTGCATTAGAGAGTGAAGGAATCTTTGCAGGACCCCAAACATCTGAGTGAATGACCACAAACGGTTCAGAAGCTTTATTAAAACTTGGTAAATAGGATACTCGATGGCTCCTGGCTAGTTCACAAGTTTCACAGTGAAAAATTAAGTCATTTAATCCAGAAAACAAATGCGGTTGTAACTTTCTAAGATAACCAAAAGATAGATGCCCTAGCCTTCGCTGCCATAACCAAATGGTTGCTCGAGCTTTATTCTCACTACTTGTTTGATTCGCCTGACCGATCTCTGACCCCTTTCGTTTTGTCAACTCCAAATGATAAAGTTTGCCCCCTCTAACACCATAACCAAGAATCTTCCGAGTTAGAATGTCCTGAAAAACACAATAAGAAGGCCAAAAGGTTACAGTACATGAAAGGGCAGATGTTATTTGGCTAACAGAAAGAAGATTATATTCAAGGGATGGGACAACAAGAACGGTATCTAAGGTGAGAGTGTTTGACAAAATGATAGTTCCCTCTCCAGTAATAGGAGAAGTACTACCATTAGCTGTGGAAATAATTGACTCAAAAGGATGGTTAAGAGTGTTTAACTGACCAGAATCCATAGTCATATGATCAGATGCACCTGTATCAATAATCCAAGTATCATTCTTAGAAGTGGCAGAGTACAGAAGCTTTACCAAGTGTACCTGGGTGAACAACATTTGCTATAGGTGGAACCTGTTCTTCAATAGAGGTCATCATGGCTTTTCCTCCAATATTCTTTTGAGGCTTCCTTTTAAAATCCCACCAATCAGGATAGCCTATAATCTCATAGCATCGCTCTTTTGAATGGCCCGATTCTCCACAATGAGTACATACGCGCCCTCTAGATTTTCAAGTACTTGAATTACTCTGATCCTTTCTAAAGTTTGATGATATTCCATGTTAATTTTGATTGGCTATCATCGCTGAACTTTCAGATATCCGGTGAGATGCTCCCATTGTCTGCCTCTGTTGATATTCTCTTCGAACATAGGCATATGAACTCTCAAGATCAAACTTGGGATCTTTTCGCAGAATTTCACCACGAACCTGTTCAAACTCAGGGTCAAGTCCACTTATAAAAATATGGACTCGAAGCCTCGCCATGGTTGAATGAAGTTGAACCAGTCCTTCAATAGTTTCTGCTTGTGACATAGTCCTGTGATCAATTTCTTGAAAAATAGCAATAAGTTCATTATAGTATATTGAGAAAGGGCGGCCATTTTGCTTGGTAGTGAAAGACCTCTGATTCAATTCAAAAATACACGTTTCATCTGATCCGTCATAGACGGTTTTAGACACCGCCTCCCATATCTCCTTAGCCATAGGAAGACGAATAAATCGCTGCATCAAGGATGGACTCATGGAGTCGATGAGCCAACTCTCAACTCTACTATTTTCAGTAATCCATGTCTCCAGTTTCGGGTCTTCACGTGCAGGTTTTTTCACTTCGCCGGTAAGGTATCCAGCTTTGTTACGAGCGCCGATCCTCATTTCCATGAGTTGAGACCATAATGAATAATTAGTCTCATCTAGAATGATGCCAGTCGGAAATGCAGAGTTGTCTTGATGAACTACAATCTGCGGTGCCGGAGCCATGGTTGGTACGGTAGTTACGTTTGGAGTAATCTCCATTTAGACTTACTACAGAAGTTCGGGATGCAGAATATATTTTTTAGACAGGCTCTGATACCATGTGAAGCTGTGTTTTCTGAAAATATTTTCTGATAATTGTATTCTTCTCCAATGGAGGATATATAACAGGATAATTACGTGAGAAAAAATAGTAACTAAACATAGAAGGATCCTAATAATTTACAATATCTTAGTCAATTATCCTAATATGCGAAATCAGTCAGAATTATTTACATATATAGGCTAGATATATAGCTATATACAGCTCATGTTGACACTTCAAAATCCCCAACAATTTCCCATGGATCATTTTTGGAAAAAACAATCCATGGGGTACCATTCTTCCCGTATAGATTTCGATCAAGGATTCTATTGAATGTCAATGGGAATCCCATTGCTTTGCGTTTTAAGAAAAGTGTGATAAGTTCTTGTTCAGTGGGTTTGAAACGGAAACCTGGTGGTATTGAGAATGCCATACTTGAGTGTTTAAGAAGAGTTGAGCAAACTCGAAATTGTGGGAATTCGAACTCTGTATGTGAGAGAGAGAGAGAGTGTATTTGTCTTTGATCACAAAATCGAACCCTAACCACCTTTATATAATGCTTGAAAAGTTGAGTTGCATGATTAATATATTCTTCAAAGTCAAAGCCCGTCAAATTAAGGATAGATTCGTGTGGTAGACAAAAATAGACTGCCTTAAGAATAGTTTTATTTTTTTATTTTCAGTATGGTGTCAAAAAAAAAAAAAAAGGGTTAAACCCTCATTTGATAGGAATTAAAATCAATGTTATAAATTAATTTCAACTACACATTTCATGAAACTTACAACTTTTTCATCATACATTTTATCAAAATATTCTGGAAACCTATTTTATTTCCCACAAAACAAGGGTTAAAAAAAAATGTTACTTAAAATGAAGTAATTATGCGTAACTAATAGCACCCTTTTGAACCCATATTAAAATTCAGTTTTACTCAAATTCATTTACAATCACACATTCTTCTATTAACTGATTTTCTACGTAAATTTAAAAAAATAAAAATTATTTTTTTACCACACCCTCAAAATATTGCTATTACGAAAATCATTTTTTAAATCCCTATTTTTCACCCTGTTTGAGTAGCTTTATTGAATAGAAAACTATGTAGTAGCATATTTTTGTACACAGTAGATTTCTTTTACAGTTCACGTCTAGAATTTTGGAATGATTTTCCCGTTCTGCCATAGGTCATATTAACTTTTATTCTTGATCTGTTAAGTTCCAATTTTAAACCTTTTTTTTTTAAATATCCAGTTCAGATTTAATTTTAGCACTAGCTTATAATTATCTATGTGCGACAAAAGAAAACTCGCATAGTTAACGAAATGTAAAATACAGGTAGGCCCGTGTGACGGAAAAATATGCAATTTTAGCCATTAGTCAATAAAATTGCTTTCGATCCAAAAAGAGTAGAACTACTATTTTTCAGTCAGTTTGTCTACTTGTACAAAAGCAATGCTGTCACAATTTTACCAGATGTTGCTGTGGCAGCATTTGGTTAGTCTTTTTTTTTTTTTTTTTTTTTTTTTTTTTTTTGTCCGATACAAAACTGTCAAGTGTATTATGTAAAAATTCTGGCAGCATTTTCCTGTACACTTAGCACATTTCTTTTTTAGTTCACGTCTAGAAGTTTGGAATGATTTTCTTGTTCTGCCATAGGTCTTATTAGCTTTTATTCTTGGTTTTTTAAGTGCCATTTTTTTTTTATATATCTAGTTCAGATATCATTTCAGCACTTGCTTATAATCATCTATGTGTGAGAAAAGAAAACTCGCATAGTTAACAAAATAATAAAAGAAGTTATTAATGAATGCAAGTTTGATGAAAATTTAATGATAGAAAGCGTACTAGGATCCTGAATTCCCTTGTATTACTTTAATCCTAAATCTTATAATTTGATAACACGATTTAATTATGAAGATCAATATTCCTCAATTGTTTAACAATCTCTCTGGAGTAGAATTAAATATATCCTTACATATGATCCGTTCGAAAGTAAAACAAGCCACAATACTCATACAACTAATGCGTATATAATTGTAGAGAAAAATAAAACTATATCAATCATTTAATAATTGAAAAAAATGCTTTCAATGTCAAAGAAAAAAAAATAGTAATAACAAGTTAAAAGTTCATGATACAAGTTTCATTGTAATCCTAGCACAAAAAATAAAAAATAAAAATAAAAATTCACTTAGCCTAACATGCTAAGAATTCAACAAATAAGAGAGGAATGGCATCACAGATAAATTGACGAAACGTGTTTAATTTCCAAATTTTGTGTTTAACTTTTATTCTTGATTTGTTAAGTGCCAATTTAAATTATTTTATTTTATTTTATTTATGTCCAGTTCAGATTTAATTTCAGCACTAGCTTATAATTATTGACAAAAGAAAACTCGCATAGTTATCGAAATGATAAAATACTGGTTGGCCCGTATGACTGGAAAAGTATGCAATTTTAGCCACTAGCCAATTAAAATTGCTCTCGACACAAATAGACATGTAAGGATTCTAGAAGTATTTTAATTAGACATTATTTATATAATAGTTATCCCATTCCAATTAGGCTTGCAATATTGCTAATTGGTTGCTCGATCTCAGTGTGAACATCTTATATTATTGTCTAAAAGTATTAATTAGACATTAGTTAATACTTATCCCATCCCAATTAGGTTTGGAATATTGGTTTTACATGCTAATTAGTTGCTCATCTCACGAAAATATTTGTTCGTCTAAAATTATTGTAAGTGCACGATTCGTTAACAACGAATGAAATGAATTTTGAGTCCAATTATCATATCCACAGAAATTGTAATAGTTCAAATTTAAATTAACTTGACTTTAACCGAACCTATGAAAATTTGTAATTTTTCTAAAACTAAATTATAATAAAATAATCTACTGGTGAATGAAATACCTAACTTAACTCCAATCAGTGCAAAATTATAATGAATGCAAATATGATGAAAATTTAATGATAAAAAGCGTACTAGGATCCCGAATTCCCTTGTATCAATCCTTTTTAATCCTAAATCTTATAATTTGATAAACAATTCCATTACGAAGATCAATATTCTTAAATTATTTAACAATCTCTCTCGAGTAGAATTAAATCTATTCTTGCATATGATCCGTTCGAAAGTGAAACAGGCAACAATACTCATACAACTATTTTGTATATAATTGTAGAGAAAAAAAAACCATTTCAATCATTCAATAATGTCAAAAAGAAATAAAATAACAAGTTAAAAGTTCATGATACAAATTTCATTGTAATCCTAGCAGCCAAAACAAAAAAAAAAAAAAATCACAATTAGCATAACATGCTAAGAATCAAAATGCTTCAAAATTAGCATAACATGCTAAGAATCAGTGGAACGAAATCACTGATAACTTGTGATACCACACATCATTGTCTCAGTCTCAATGAATTCTGCAAGGTTTTTAGATGAACATAACTTTTTGCTCCAGTAGGTGACCTATTTGAGTCCTGCATTGAAGTAAGTTTTTTTCAGATGTGCAAAAGTAATTTTTAACACTGATGCAAAAATTTAAAATTTAAAATTGATAATAAAAGAGGAAGATTTTCAACAGCATATGGTGATAAAAGTTCCTATAAATAACTGTGAAATAAAATAAAAAATAGAAATTACTGAACAGAAAGTAAGTATAAAAGACTCAAGATGCTTCAAAAAAATGGCCTATATGCTCAATCCAGATAAGATATAGTATTACAAAATTGAGGTCAAGAGTAGCATAACAAAATTAGTAAATACAATAATGCAATCCCATTCAACAAGCACTCCCCCAATTAGGAGCCTTGCACTCTCTATATCGACAAACAGGGGCGGACCCAGGCATTTACCACTATGGGGTTAAAAATTTAAATTTAATTTTTTTAAAAAAAATAATATAAATGGAAATAAGTTAATGCATATTTTGATAATTAAAAATGCCGTATAATTACATCATTATCAATATTATTAAATAATGCTACTTGTATAGTTTTGTTTACCATTTCGTAAATAAATTTCAAGTTTAATCCATGAAGTAAATGAAATTTAAATTTAAAAAAAATGTAATTCAAAAGTAATTTAAATTATATTTAATCCGTAACGATCCTAAATTTTTTTATGTCATATTCCATGTAAAATTTCCTAATAAAATGATCTAAATTATATTGAAAAATTTATCGTGTAAAAATAATAAACGTTAATGAAATAATTGGATTTTTTAAAAGAAAAGATGAGTTAGACATCATTTTTGAGATGTACATTTGATGCATATTTAACTATTTTTGATGTCCGTTTTGGACCATTCAATATGACAACGATATAGTTTTCGAAACAAGTTCGACATGACATAGACAATTTGTGGATTTGAATAGCACAGGATCGCCGACAAATTTGACAAGTTAGGATATTATCAAAATTATTAAAATACTAGTTTCAAACGATCTATTTTAACACGTCGTAACTTTTGCTATAGTTGACCACTTTGCACGCCATTAATAAGTGAAAAACTAGATTATGAGTACTTCAAAATGGTATTAAGAATGCAATATTTCGACTTCATTTGACATCTTGTAAGGAGTGTATCAAAGTAGATCGTAAAGGGGAAAAAAACTTGGGCAAAGTTTTGTGGGGGTCATTTGACCCCACGTGACCTCACGTGGGTCCTCCCCTGACGACAAATAATACACTCCCACCCACGTGCAATCAAAACAATCATTCCAATTCCATAACCCATAAGGGATATGAATGAACTATGTAATTTTGTTAACTAAATAATAATTAATTATGTGCATGTAATGTAGCCCATATTAAATAGGGTCTTAAACACATAAAGCAAAGGAAGTTGCTTTTTGACCAAAACAAATTTGAACTTTAAGTAGCTGGAAATCTAAGGGTGTGTTCTCTTTGTCGTTTTCGGGCTATTTTCTGTTTTCGATTTTTCAAAATGCTGAAAACGCGTTCTCTTTCCCGTTTTCGAAAATGAAAAAAAAATTGTGAAAAAAACACAAAACGACATTTTTGTCGTTTTGGGCTTTTCAATACAAAACTCGAAAAAATTGAAAACATGGAAAATGGTTCCAAAATAGTAAAAAGAACGAATTTTCAGCAATTTCAAAACAGACATTCTAAACACAGAACCCAAAATGAATTCAAAACTCAAAACTACAAAACTGAAATACGAAGAGAACAACCCCTAAAATTCCAAAAGATGAAGCAGAGACCTAATTGTCAATGTTCTGCACACAACTTTACAAAAAGAAATTGTGGCAACCATTCAGAAGCCACAAAAATGAAGTGACAACAAATTTTATTTTAGAAAGGTATGTGATGATACGAGGCATAGAAGATTTAATTTTATGAAAAAGTCACAAATTAACCACTCCAATTGTTAATCAATTACGTGAGATAAATAATCATGCTATTAGAAATTCTTCAATCACTCTACCAATGAAAGGATAAGTTTGGGGGTGGTTGAACCGGTGAAAGAAGTTATTTAGAATTGTGTTAATTCTCGACTCCGTGATTATTTTGTGGTGTGTTCTTAGACTTTGAATGAAAGTTAGATGTTGTTTTCCATCTATTGACATTTCATAATCTCAAAAATAAATAAATAAATATCTGTAAGAAAAAATTGCCTACCCTAAAGAGTGTGAGTTAGCATTGAGTAATCTGACCCTATGGATCACCAAAAACTTGGGTATCACATGGTTCAAGCCTAAGAAGGTCTCGAATGAGAGCTTTATTAACGTTGACCCGAACATTTTTAATTAAACAGGAAATACTATCTGAACATAGTGTAATAACCATTTTTGTGTAAAAATCCTCCATGAGTTGAGGGTAAGCATTTTCTTCTAAAGTACAAATTGAATCCCATCCCATTTTCTCAAAAAAGTCTTCAATATATGAAAAGCAGGTGCTTCAATAGTAAAATCCACAAAATCAACATTTTTACCTAGTAAAATGGGTGATTTTTCAAATGGGTTCACAGGCACCTCGGGCTCTAATTTCATGTCTTCCTCCGAAGAAGGGGGTGGAGAGCGTCGAATGGTTTGCTTCAACCTCTTCCCAGTCTTCTTTGTTCCCGTCATTGTGAGAAATTTGAAGAATTTGAAGGATTGGAAATTAGGGCACAAATTGGGAAAGACAATAAATTTGGTGAACAATTTTCAAATTTTTGCAGGGACGAAGGTGGAGATGTCTTGAAATAGTGATCTTTGTGAGAAATAATGTAGTGTGAAATGGATTTGAATGTAGAAGAAAGATTGTAGGAAGTGAAAGTCGAGAAAAAGGGAAGAAAATGGAAGAGAAACCCTCTGTTCGCATTTTTTAAAATGCTCTCTGTTATACTAGATCGTCCGAAAGAACATAAGAAAAATTCTGTCCAACCGGATGAATTAAAAGACCATCCGTTCGATCTGTCCAGTATGTGTTGGATGGTCCGTTGACTCATCCAAACCCTTTATTTTATTTTATTTTATTTAAGTAGAAGGGCAAATATAGTCACATAGCACTTAAATCAATTATGTACTTCAAACTCATCATAATTCCCAAGCTTCCTTCTAATATGTGAAAATCTATCAAGTGCAAGAGGTTCGGTAAAGATATCGGCTGACTAACTTTCCATGTTTACAAATTCTAGAATAATTTTTCCTTTTCGTTCATGATCTCTTAGAAAATTATGTCTAATCTCAATATGCTTAGTACGAGAGTGCAAGAAAGGATTTTTCGACAAATTTATGGCACTAGTATTATCACACATAATAGGTATTTGATCAAAAGATAAATGATAATCACTAAGGATTTGTTTCATCCATAGCACTTGAGCACAACAACTTGCCGTCGAGGTATATTCGGTTTCGGCTGCGATAATGTCACGAAATTTTGTTTCTTACTAAACCATGATACAAGTGAAAAGCCTAGAAAATGACACACCTCACTAGTGCTTTTAAAATCAATTTGACAACCGGCCCAATCGACATCCGAATAGCTAATCAGTGTGAGTTCATTATGGATATCAAAGTCCCAAGGTTCGAGTACCGTTAAAATATCTAAAGATTCGTTTTATGGCCTTAAGATGTGATTCCTTAGGATTTGATTGAAATCTAGTACATAATCATACACTAAACATAATATAAGGCCTACTAGAAGTTAAATAAAGAAGGGATCCGATCATACCTCGATACTTAGTTACATCAACGAAAGTGCCTTGATCATCTTTGTCCAATTTGATGGATGAGTTCATTGGAGTGTTTGTTGATTTCAAATTTTCCATCTCAAATTGTTTGAACACATCTAATATGTATTTACTTTGATTTATAAAAATTCCATCGTTTGTTTGCTTATTTTGAAGACCAAGGAAGAATTTAATTTCTCCCATCATGCTCATTTCAAATTCTATGCTTATGCATTTTGAAGATTCTTCACAAAGATGGATGTTAGTTGCACCAAAAATAATGTCATCAACGTAACTTTGAACAATGATCATATATTTCTTATGAGTTTTAACAAATAGTGTAGTATTCGCTTTACCTATTGAAAAATTTTTTGAGAGTAGAAATTTGCTCAAACGTTCATACCAAAATTTAGAAGCTTGTTTTAAACCATAAAGACCTTTTCTAAGTATAAAAATATGATTAGAATATTTATGATCTTTAAAATCTAGAGGTTACTCAACAAAAACTTCTTGAATAAATCCATCTAAAAATGCACTTTTAACATCCCTTTAATAAAGTGTAAAACCTTTATGACATGCAAATGTAAGAAGCATGAGAATGGATTCTAATCTTGCTACGGGTGCAAATGTTTCATCAAAATCGATACCTTCTTCTTGATTGTAATCTTGGGCCACTAATCTAGCCTTTTTACGCACAATTATTCCATTTTCATCTCTTTTGTTTCTAAAAATCCATTTTGTTCCAATAACGGTTTAATTGTTTGGTCTAACGACTAAGTCCCAAACATGATTTCTTTCGAATTGATTTAATTCTTCTTGCATCGCTAGAATCCAAAACTCATCATACTCCACTTTTTTGAAATTCTTAGGTTCGATTTGAGAAAAAAAAATGTGCAACTACCAAATTGATTTTTATGGGAGGTTCTAGTAGTAATACCTTTTGATGGGTCACCAATTATTAGCTCCTTAGGATGGGATGTAGCAAATTTCCATTACTTTGGTAATGGGGGATCACTTTGTTCTTCGATTTGTCTTTCTTTATTTTCTTGAGCATTTGATTCCTCATTTTCTTCATTTGGTGCCTCCTCATTTTGATCTTGAATTTTCACTTGATGAAAGGGAGCTTCCAAACCTACATTATCATCACTACCTTTCTCTTGATCAAGAGAATTAGTCTCATCAAATGTGACATGTATGGATTCTTCAACAACTAGAGTTCTTTTGTTAAATACTCTATAAGCTTTGCTAGTTGATAAATATCCTAGAAAAATTCCAGCATTGAATTTTGAACCAAACTTTCCCAAGTTATCTTTAGTGTTTAAAATAAAGCATTTGCACCCAAAAACTCTAAAGAAAACGATGTTTGGAATTCTATTTTTCCAAAGTTCATATGGAGTCTTGTTTTTCTTTTTATTTACATGTACTATATTTACAATATAGCAGGCAGTATAGATGGCTTCAGCCCAAAAATATTTTGACATGCTATTTTCATTTAGCATGGTCCTAGCCATTTCTTGTAATGTTCGATTCTTTCTTTCTACTACCCTATTTTGTTGAGGAGTTCTAGGAGCCAAGACATTATGATTATATCCATTTCATTGCCAAAGTTATCAAAAGCTATATTGTCAAATTCTCCACCGTGATACTCCTTATAGAAGTTATAGAATATCCTTTTTCATTTTGAACCTTTCCTATTTAAAGCCTCTTCTTTAAGACTTAAGAAGAGAACCCAAGTGAATCTTGAAAAAATATCCACAATGACAAAAGCATAATATTTTCCTCCTAAACTTGCGGTTCTAGAGGGTCCAAAAAGGTCAGTGTGGAGTAGTTGTAATGCTTTTGATGTTGAAGAGTGTTGCTTAGCTTTGAAAGAACTTCTTACTTGTTTGCCAAATGGACAAGTGTCACAAACTTTATCCTTTTCAAATTTTAAATTTGGCAATCCTTTAACAAAACAATTTTTTGAAATTTTAGAATGAAGATCCATGCTAGCATGACCTAATCTCCTATGCTATAACCATGTATCTTCCTTGAGGCCAAGTAAGCATTTTTCATCATTTTAAAATTCAATAATTAGGATATAAACATCTTTTACTCGGCTACCTATGAACATTGCTTCCATTGAAGTAGCAAACTTTGTAAGGCATTTTGAAGAGTTGAATTTAATATGATAACCTTTATCACATAATTGACTAATGCTAAGCAAATTATGTTTGAGGTTATCGACTAGTAAAACATTTTCAATCTTAGGAGAGGAATGATTACCAATATCTTCGATCCGATAATTCTTCCTTTAGCATTGTCTTTGAATGTCACATGACCTCTATTCTTTTCTTTTAAATTTGATAGTAACTTTCCATCTCCGGTCATGTGTCTTGAACATCCACTATCCAAGAACCATTTGCTTTTTACTTTCTTTGATACCTACAAAAATAATTCAATTTTTTATTTTTGGTACCCATGCAAACTTGGGTCCTTGGTAGTTAGTATTTGTGGACTCTCGAATTCACTTATATTTTCTTTCAAAGTATAACTTCCTTTTAGTTAAGCAATTGAATGCAAAATGTCCATTTTTTTTTATTTTTTATTTTTACAAAAACTACATGTAATTTTTGAAGTAGAAGAATTTGAAGATTTAACAAATATATTTTCAAGAGACTTTCGTTCCAAGAAGGGTTTGTATCCAATTTCTCCTTTATCAAAAACACATATTTGATTGCCAAGCATTAAATCAAAATTCTTCTTTCTTTGAGAAAATTTATAAATGATTTTTTTCAAGTCCTCAATCTTTTCTTTTAAAAGAGAATTTTCTTTGATCAACAAATCGTAATTGTAGTTTTCTTTTTATTTTTTTGAAATTTTCTTTATTTCTTCTTTTAATGAAGAATTTTTCTTTTTAAGAATAGAGTGACTAAATGCAACTTTTTCAAAATTTTCAAGAATTTCATCGTAGGAAGTAGACAATTCATCATATAAACATTTATCAATAGAATTTACCTCTTCTTCGATGGCTATGAAGCACATGTTGGCAATTTCATCTTGGCTATCATTTTCTTTTTGATCATCATCATCACTTTTATCCCATGTAGCTTGTAATGCCATTTTCTTGATGTTCTTCCTTTTGTTCGGACACTCGGTTCTTTTGTGGTTGGGTTTGACACAATTGTAGTATATGATTTTCTTGCTTTTCTCTTCAACTTTTTCATCCTTCTTTTGAAATTTTCGATTGTTTCGAAAGTCCCTTCATTTTTTGACAAGAAGAACCAAGTCGTCAAGTTCTTCATCACTCATATTATCACTTGTCGTTCCTTCTTCAATTGTCGATTTTAAAACAATTTGACATTTAGAGGGTTCTTTTGATTCTTCTTTACTTTTTCTTATCTTCTCCTTGAACTCGGCATTGTTGAGCTCATAAGTCATCAATGCTCCATAGATTTCTTCCAAAGAATATGTATTTATATTTTTGGTATTTTCTAGCAGCATTCTCAATGGGCTTCAATCTTCGGATAAAGACCTAAGCATTTTACTCACAAATTCACCATTAGTATATTTTCGATCAAATCCTTTTAGACCATTTACAATATCGGCAAAATGAGTAATTATATCAATAATAGGTTCATTTTGTTTCATGAATTTTTTTTCAAACTCCTTAACCAAGATATTAATTTTGGTTTCTTTAACTTTGCTAGTGCCAACATGAGTAACTTCTAATGCATGCCAAATGTCATATGCAGATCACATGTACTTATACGATTGAACTCATTTCTATCTAGTGCACAATAAAGTAAATTCTTAGCTTTGGCATTTAATGACAATTTTCTTTTGTCTCCATCGTCATATTCCTCTCTAGATTTAGGAATAGTTTGGTCGGGTCTTCCATCAATTTTGATAGTTTTGGTAGGCATATAAGGACCATATTTGATAATTTCCCAAATGTTATCCCAAATGTTATAGTCAATGGATTGAACATAGATCATCATCCTAGCCTTCCAATAATTATAGTGTGTCCCATCAAAGAAAGGAGGTCGATTTGTAGAATGCCCCTCAAGATTTTGAAACATAGGCTTAATCATTACTCAGGATTGTGAAATCTTTAAAAAAAAAGAGTACCAAGCTCTGATACCAATTGAAAGCCCAAGATTGACTAACCAAGAGGGGGGTGAATTGGTCTTTAAAACTTTTTCCACAATTAATTTTAAGTTTAAAATTACTATGCTAACGAATGAAATTTGCACTAATATGAAACTAAGTAGACGAATGTAAAAAATGTAATATAAAAATAATAAGTAAAAGGGATAGAGAATACAAACGATTTAATAGGAGGTTCGATCCAACCCAACGATCTATGTCCTCCGTTACCAAGCTCTTCGTCACAAGCAAGGCCTTTTCCACTAAATGTGATTGATTTATGGTACAATCCAACTCTTTCAAAGTTTTCGGTGACTTACTAATAAGGAGCACTAATTATTTTATAATGTTGAGCTTTATGGGACCTCAACGCGACTCTCAAGTATATAGATAAATGATTTACAACTTGAAACTTCTCTTATAGTAGATAATGTGAGATTCTCGTTTCACTTCTAAATTTTGGCCTAGTTTGCGAAAAGCTATGGGTACTAAACTTCATTTCAGTACAGCTTTTCATCCACAAACAGATAGTAGTCGAAAGAACTATTTAGACATTGGAAGACATGTTACGAGCTTGTGTACTACAGTTTAAAGGGAATTGGGATACTCATCTTCCTTTAATGGAGTTTGGTTATAATAACATTTATCATTCGAGCATAAAAGTGGCTCATTTTGAAGCACTATATGGTAGGAAATGCAGAACTCCGATATGTTGGGATTAAGTGGGCAAAAGAAAGTTTTTAGGTCCTGAATATGTTCATATTATTGTCGAGAAAGTAAGGATAATTAAAGAAAAGTTAAATACAGCTCAAGATAGACAGAAGAATTACGTGACAGACGCAAAAGAAACCTAGAATTTGATGTTGGGGATAGAGTTTTCTTGTAATTATCACCATGGAAAGGTGTTATTAGATTTGGTAAACGGGATAAACTGAGTCCGAGGTATATTGGCCCATATGAGATTATTGAATGCATTGATCCAGTTGCTTATCAATTGACTTTGCCAATGGAATTGTCCAAAATTTATGATGTATTTCATGTTTTCATGCTTCACAAGCATATTCCAGATCCGTCTCATATTTTGGAATCACAACCAGTAGAACTGAAAGAAAATTTTACCTAAGAAGAAAAACCAGTTCAGATATTAGACAGAAAGGAATAAATCTTACGTAGTAAGACTATTCCTTTGTTTAAAGTCTTGTGGAGGAATCATGCTGTAGAAGAAGCGACATGGGAATGTGAAGAATAGATGCGTTCTCAATATCCAAGACTTTTTTGTACTTAGTCAATTGAATTTTAAGGATGAAATTGTTTTAAGGGGGTGAGTTTTGGAATACCTTGATTAATAGGAAAGAAAAGTCAAATATATCACACTATTAAAAAGGAAAAAAATGCAAAAAGTCAAGCGGTGAATTGGCTTTGAATTGTCCTACAGATCTCTTAGTATTAGGTTCAGGATTAGGTACATGTTTAGGCTGGTCAGTAGCTTGGACAAATGTGGTCTTAGACGTACTAGTAACATCATGAGCTCTTCCCTTATATCTATACCTTTCCTGTTTCCAGTCAGCTTGCCTATTCCTAGCATGTTGTCTAACTTAGAGGACCCACTTGTGAAGGCAAGTAGTTGAGGCTTAGAATGCTCTAAATCGGTCACAAGGTTTACAACCTGTATTTCTAAATTCTCATTCATGGCGGTCAACTCGCTAACTTCCATAGAGGCCTCTCAAGCTCACTGGTGAGATTCTTAACCTGAGACTGTAAAGCTGCATTCATCGACTTAAGTTCACTCAGGACAGTGGAAGATTCCTTAACGTACGCTTCTAACTTCGACTTCTCCAATTGAAGCTCCTGAATAGTCTACTTAAAGCCTTGTTTTTATTGAGAAACTTAAGGTTCTCTTGATATATTTTCTCATAGGCCTCTTCAATATCTTCCTCGTTCACATATTCATCTCCAAAATCCTCACCACTATCTATGTCCTCATCCTTCTCACTTCCTTGGTCGGATCCACTAATAACCCTAGCAACGAATGCAACATATTTTCCACTTTCCTCATGAGTGGATTTCTCACTCTGATTGTCCGAGCTAGACTCATCATCAGCGAGGGTAGTATTCATAGAATTCTCTGCGACTCTCCTAGCACTAGGGCAATCTCTCTTAAAATGACCTACACCTTAACAATTATGACACCTCACAGATTTAGATCTTCTCCTAGAAACACTCAGGCCACCTTGCGGTTTCTCTTGCAGTTTCTTCTTATTCCTAAGCATCTTACAAAATTTTTTAACGAGGTAAGCTACCTCCTCATCATTGGGTGAATCTGAGTCAGAAGATTCGGCTCAATTATTCCTGGCAGATTTTAAGGCCAAGGACTTTTCCTTAGCTGGGTTGTCTAAGGTCAGCTCGTAGGTCTATAGGGATTCAACTAACTCACCTACCTTGATAGTGTCTATATTCTTACTTTCCTCAATTGCCATGACTTTAGGCTTAAAATGCTCGGGTAAGGATCAAAGGATTTTTCTCATTATTTTAGGCTTGTGTATTTTCGCCCCTAGGTTGAAGGAAGAATTCACTATGTCATTAAGGCTCACATAGAATACATCAAAAGTCTCATCATCCCTCATTCTAATCTCTTCAAACCTAGTGGTCAGAATCTGCAATTTGGAGTTCTTAACCGACTGTGTTCCCTCATGTGTGGTTTCTAAGATATCCTAAACTTCTTTCACAACCTCACATATGGACATTCTCCTAAACTCCTTGGGGAAAATAGCCATAAAGAGGGCATGAAAAGCTTTGCTATTCCAGTTGCATCTATCTAGTTCAGTCCTAGACTAATTTTCTATGGGGGTAAGAGTAACGACATTGACAATCTTGGTACTAGAGGTAGACCAACCATTAACTACATTCAATTAAATCCTGTCATCTATAGAATTCAAGAATTCCCTCATCCTAACTTTCCAGTACACATAATTACTACCATTAAAATAGGGCGGCACACTCAACGGGTACTCATCTAGACAATGTAAGGTCAAGACACGTGTTTGGGCTCTAATACCACTTGTAAAGACCCTAGAATGCTTTACCAACACTTGAAAGATTGGCTAGCTAGCTACAATATTAATTCAAATTTTAGTGTTACCAAGTTTACGTTCTAGTCAATTAATAAGTTCGACCTTACGTGCGAAATTGTACTAATCAAAGCAAAAAAGTCACTTTTAATTAGTTTCTAGATGATTAAGCATACAATCCGATTAATCCTATATTTGAATGTCATAGTTTGTAATAAATAGGAAAGCAATAAATAACACGCAATTTGATAACGGAGAAACCCAATGTAGGAAAAATTCTGGGACTAAGCTAGTTATCTCCACTATAGACAATTCAGGGAATACACAGCAATTGTCGCCTAGTAACTTCACTCGTTCTAGCTCTGTAATTCTGTACCCACTAAGACCATTGTCTCTATTCCAATCTCACGATCTGCTATCGTAGATACCTCTAGCCCGCTAGACCTCCTAATCTACCTCTTGCAATCCAATTTGCTGTCTAATTCCAGCCTCCTGATCTTATACTGAATGTCTCTCCCAAGTGGAACACCAAGAATTTCTTGTTCTTGTGTTTTTCACTACACCTGAGTCCACCTCTCTCAATCCCTCTATGAGAGAGTTCCTTTCTCAAAAGTTTAAGGAAGCATGGTTCTTTGGGTTATGAAGATTTGATGTTTTTTCCCAAAACGTGGTTGCCAGATCACAAGAATGTACATGGTAAATCAATGTATGTAGCATTCCTTGGATCTCTCAATAATGTTGTGAATATGTTTCTCAATGAAAGAATAATGTAGCAACCCTTGAATTTTCGTCCATGACTCTGGTATTTATAGTTGGGGGCAAATAGGTGTCATGGGCCATGCAAAATTCTCAAATTTTATTTTTGCTAGTGCGATGGTCAGGCAGGCAGCCAGCGAAATTTTCGTAGTCTTCTTACCTTGTTTCCAATTTTAAACTCGAACCCTAATCAATCCTAACCATCTATACAAAATTACAACCTAAGTCCTTGACTTTTACAATTGTTCAATTAAGACCCTTTTGTTCACATAATCGTCAATTACAACATTGGACCTGACAATTTTCAAGCTCAATACATCCAAACGTTTACACAATAAAATATTCTATACATAAACTAAATCATTTCCTTACATTTTTATCACACGTCTTCTAAAAATTACTATTCAAAACTCTATTTTCTTCAAATAATGGTTGTCAAATAGGGCTTAGCTGATGTTCATCATCTTTAACAAATTCTAGTAAACTGGTTCTACCACTGCAGCTTGGATTTCTGGGCTTGTTCAGATGCTGCTTTATGCTGATTTCTTTTATTATTACTTCCAGAGGTAAAAAATTTTAGGGTTCAACCATAAATATACTCAACTCAAGCTCATGTTTTTGTCTTTAAATTGTTTTACCCTTTCATTCACTGTTGCCGTTGGAAGAACAATGTCACGCTCGAATTACCGGCTTGAGCTCAACTTTATAATGTGCTAATTGGCAAAATATTCCAAGGAGCATGTACATTTCGAGTTGGGTGCTTTCCATTTTCCTTTTATCCGAATTTGACCAGAAACAAATTAATTTTTCACTTCACTCTTTGGGATCATATGAAGCAATCTTAAGAAAATATATTGCTAATCTATATGAACGCATTGCACTCAAGTCAAAATTCATTCATTATACCATAAAGTATTCGAGTTTTAGCTTAAATTATCTAAGCTTTGTCAAGGAAGTAATATCAATTCATTTACAGATTCTTTCAAGCGTGACATTTCTAGCATAGATATAGCAGATCGATGCCTATTTGACATTGTGGAATTCCCATAACTAATTTCTTCTTTCATCAATTTAATTTGTCATTTTTTACGGTGCTTATTAACTCGACATCTCGAAAACTTGTCATTTCATACTTATCTTGGATAAGTTTTTTCGGCAAATATAAATCTATAAATTAAAAAAAATCCGCAAGTTTCCTACATCTGGTTATCACCCATATTGTAAACTAAAAAAAAAAGAAAATCAAAATTGGATTATTCTTATCAACCATGATTTGCATTGTCCAACAAATGGACCAAGATTTATGCCAAGGTGTTTCTGAACAAATTGGCACCTCTATAAGAAATTATAATACAGTTAGTCCATTTACAGAAACTAACAATCAATTCTGACAATTTAAACTTACATCTTTATATATTCTGTAGAAAGGATGGTCCTCAAAAGCTCCTTCAAATTAGCAAGAACATAAAGTGATCCTAAGCTCTTGACTACAATAAAATTTAGAAGCTGCCCTAAATCCTACAAAAAGGTCATCGATTAACATAGAAAAGGTCATCGACATGGCATAGAAATAGCAATGTAATTTGTGATGAAGTTGATTGCAAACTATGTGCCAAAACTGAAACTGGATATGAAAAAATCCAATGTCATCTATAACAGGTTAGTTATATAGGTTTGTATTTAATAAAAATCATGTTGGTGGATTGAAGAAGATAAATGCTTGTATAAAATTCAGCACCTACTCCAGAGATCCTTTCCACATTCAAATGCAGTTACAAAAAGTAGATAATATCATTGTTTTAACAAATTACTTTTGTAACTCCAGTCCAGAAAAATCTTCTGCTTAATTTAAGTAAGAATATCCGTTGAAGAATGGGTACAGAAATTTTCAGAAGCAATGAATAAGACAGCCTGCATAAATAACAAGCCATCATGATTAATAGATATTGAATTGCAATTAGTGCTTTGGTAATTTGCTAACGCCTACACGAATGCTATAATCCAATAAAGGTCACTAAAACCCGAAATAGGTGTAAACTACTTGCCAAGTTGATGTAGGGGTGTAAGCGGTCCGGTTTTTGACAGATTTTCAAACCAAACCGTTTAAACCGGTTTGAGAAAAATTCTAACCTAAACCAAATCATTTTAAACGGTTTGACGAAAACTTAAACCTAAACCTAACAGTTTTGTCCGGTTTTAAATCGCCGATTTCGCTGTATATTTTTTTGCCCGTCTACTTTTACATTCATTGAATTCAATATATATTTATATCTTACTAGCGATAAATCTAAAACAAATTAAATATATCTACTGTAAATTTAAATACCAACTAAATCAAAGTGAAATCACAATAAACTAAAACATAATTTTTTGTTCGCCAGTTTTAAACTAATGACATTACGATAACGTTACAATGAAAGTCTACTAAACTAAATATATGGCCAAAAACATTAATGATGTCCAAAAAGTCGTGATCATCATATCTGCAAGAAAAAATCTTACTGATTACGCTAAGAAAATAATCAACTATAATAATAAAGCAATTGTTTATGATATCTAAATATAACAATTACACAAGCTTACGATTGTATGTTATCGCGAACTCAGTTTTTCGCATATCAAACATCAATTTTGTCACACACAATATATCGTCTGCATAGTCAAACAAATGCATTCATTACATCATCATGGTACTAGATACTAGATAGAAAAGAGAATCTTCAAAAATATTGTCATAGTAAATATAAATCACCTACCACAACTTTCATTGAATCATCCAATGCCTCCACTTCATCTAAATATTGGCGCAACACTATAGGTTCTTCTTAGTTTGCAACCAATTCTTTTCGTATATTCAGGCCTCAACCATCCGTGCACCTAATGAACTCCTAAGTAATATAGTCCAAGCCCAAATCCTCCCTTTTTTTCTTTTTTCTTTTTTTTTTTTTCTATTTTAGAGCTCATATGGCTTTTAAGGCCCTGGGCCCAAAACAAAAATTAAAACTTTACAAAAATAATAATGATAACAACAAATTAGGATTATTGGGTAATAATAATATATATGTAATCGAAAATTAAAAATTGACAAAAATACCCACAAATGACAAAAGTCACAAAACTATTGAATTTTATATATTTGGATGAATTTTCAAAAATTTCATTTTTTATTTTTTTATATATTTTTTCATCGGTCCGATTTGATTTTAAACCACAATTAAAATTCTCAAACCTAAACCAAACCGTTTTTGACCGGTTTTATAACATGCCTTCTATCTGTCCTTATCAACTTCATAAACACATAAATTTCCTTCTTCACAACACAAACTTCAAACTCCCCAACAATTCCCCATAAATCATTGTTGGAAAAAATAATCCATGGTGTACCATTCTCCCTGTATAGATTTCGACCAAGAATTCTATCGCATGGCAATGGAGATCCCATTGCTTTGGGTTTTAAGAAATGTGTGGTAAGTTTTTGATCAGTGGGTTTTAAAACGAAACCTTGTGGAATTGATAATGCCATACCCGAGCTTTCAAGAAGACTTGAGCATATTTCAAACTGCGTATGTGAGAGACAAAGTGTATTTTTCTCGGATCACAAAATTATCTCCAGATCAAGAAAGAAGAAAAACTCGTTTTTCAGACAGTTGTGGCTTTAAAAAATCAGTTGAACCCTAGCTGCATTATATAGGATTGAGTATAGCAAAAAGTATTCTGTGATATGTAGAAAGGAATAATTCCTCAGGTTCTTGTCAAAGTGCCACTCCTTTTCGGATTAGGAAAGATAGAATTGTGTGCTGTATAATTTAATTTTAAAATCCATTTTAGGGTTTTCTTATTCTTTTTAACTATTTTTCAGTAGTTTCTCTACTTGTACAAAAGCAATGCTGTCAAAATTTCACCGGATGTTGTTGTGACAACATTTGGTTGGTCTGTTTTTATTTTTATTTTTGTCATTGTCCAATAGAAAACTGTCAAATGTATTATGTGAAAATTATGGCAACATTTTCCTGTACACTAGGCACATTACTTTTTCAGTTCACGTCTAGAATTTTGGAACGATTTTCGTGTTCTACCATATGTCTTATTAGCTTTCATTCTTGATTTGTTAAGTGCCAATTTTAAACTTTTTTTTAATTTATATTCATACATATCGTAACAAGTAATATAGTGGGCCTTTGAGTCCAGAGTATCGTTCCAACGAGAACTATATTTTAATACTTAATTTAATATTTCCAATTCCTATTGATGAAAACTAAGAATTATGAATGTTTTTAACTATATTTACTAAATGAAAGTGTCAAAATTGCACACAAAGATCGAATAGATGTCTCAAATATGGAATGAATATTAGGGCAACATAATTTCATCTATTGATCACATTCACATTTTAATTCAAGATTCACAAATTTAATGTAGTTTTTGATCGAATTCTTCTATTGTATTCAATTTACCTCTCTCAAGTTCTCATTGACCCTATTAGGAATATATGTAATTGGCAAATCTGTGACCAAGGACCAAAATGTCAAAATTGTAAATTCAAGGATCAAATTGTCAAAATTGTAAGGTCAAGGACCAAATTGTCAACGTCCAATAGTTCGGGGACTAGAGTTGTAATTAACCGAAGTTTGTAGTGGCCTAGGGTTGTGTGGGATGCCTCGAAGATGCAAACAGCGCGATGATTTCGCTAGAGTCACGCCATGACCTCGCTCGAGCAACAATTGCGGAAACAACTTCGCTAGACAGACGCTGGACCGTTGCTCGAGCGGAAGACACGTCGCTCGAGGCTCACTAAGACCTCACTAGAGCGACCATGTTATCTAGCCAAACCTAATTTTAAACGCTCGCGAATATTTGACGCTCCACATTACCATGTGTCGACTTCTATAAATACAAAACGTCCAATTCGTGTTTAATAAACTGGAATAGACACATTGAAATCACTTTGATTATTTTTCTTTCAAATCCTTGGCAACCAAAAATCAAAATCCTTCTTCTCCAAGGATCACAAGCCAAAAACCTTTCATAGTGTTCATCCAAATCCATGGCTTGTTGAGTAAAAACATCGAATACACAAACACCAAAAACACCTGTTTCTCAACTCCAATTAAACTTCCAGAAGATCATCAGTTTGAAGATCCGGGAAGGACTTGCTTGAAGAGCTGGAGTGCGTGGCGATTCACGGGAGGTAGAAATTGTACAAGGCTGGGATTTAGCACGGAGCTACAAATCCAGGAGGGTCTTAATTTCATATAGCAAGGAGGTCAGAAAAATTGAGAGGGTCAATTGAGTCTGGCGTGCTGTAAGTTGGTTTCTACTTAGTGGATCTCTACTGGCTTGTGCCCGGAGTTTTTCCCATATTGGGTTTCTCCGTCAACATGTTTGGTGTGTTTTTACCGCTTTAATTTATTTACTTGTAAACGGTAATTCAACATAAGTAGATAAAGCACGTGAATTAATCTAGACTAATTATAATTTGTGTGACTTGTTGCATGAATTGTTGAAAAAGTTTTTAATTCCGCAAGAACACCTATTCACCCCCCTCTAGGTGTTAGTTGGGTCGAACGATAAGTTTTTCAAGTGGTATCAGAGTTTAATCTCGAATCCTGACCCATAGTTGTCTAGATGAGTCAATCGCTGTTTGTACCTCCGTTTTTCGACGGAAGTAATTATGTATATTGGAAGGTTAGGATGCGTGCATTCTTTAAGTCCTTAGATGAGCATGTTTGGATTAGTGCTCAAAATGGATGGAAACCTCCCTCTACTATCGTATCAGGAAACATTCACCTTACTGACATATCTGTGTGGACTAAAGATGAATTAACTGCTTGTAATTGGAATAGTAAGGGAATTCATGCATTATTCATGGCTCTATCTCCAGAAGAATTTAGGAGAGTCTCTATGTGCGAAACTGCTAAAGAGGTTTGGGACATTCTCGAAACTACACATGAGGGAACTAAGATAGTAAAGAGGGAACTAAGATAGTAAAGAACTCAAAATTGCAAATGCTAGCCTCTAGGTTTGAAGAAGTAAGGATGAAAGATGATGAAACCTTTGATGAGTTTTATGCTAAACTAAATGATATAGTTAACTCTAGTTTCAACCTAGGTGAGAGAATTCCCGAGACTAAAATTGTGAGAAAAGTACTTAGATCCCTACCTGAGAGATTTAGGCCTAAAGTCACTGCCATTGAGGAAAGTAAGGACCTAGATGAAGTTAAGATCGAAGAATTGGTGGGATCATTGCAAACCTATGAACTCACTCTCTCACAACATAAGAAAGGAAAGTCCATAGCCCTAAAATCCATTAAAGAAGATGAATCGTCTGATACGGAGTCACTTAGGGATGAGGAAATTGCATACTTTGTTAAGAAATTTCAAAAAGTCCTCAATAATAGGAGAAAGCCTCAGGATAGAAAGAGTGGAGCCCCTAGCAGATTCACAAAAGATAAAATTGAGAAAGTTAACAATAAAGGGTCAAGTGAGAAGCCACGTTTGGTTAGATGTCATGAGTGTCAAGGAATAGGTCACTATAGGAATGAAAGTCCTAGCTATAAGAAAAATCAAAGAAAAGGGAAAGGTAAGGCCTTAGTTGTCTCTCTTACTGATAATGAATCTGAGACCAGTGATAGGCAGGAATCCTCTAGTAGTGACGATGAAGGAAATTATATGGCATTTGTGGCTACTGTGAAGAGTGAATCTGATAAGGAAAGTGACAAGGTTGAGGAAGAACATTCAAACGATAATTCAGGTAATGAGGATGAGGATGAGGATGACATAGACTTACAAGAAGCGTATCAACAGTTGTTTAAGGAGAGCCTTAAAATAAAGGAGGTCAATAAAGCCCTGCTTAAAAAGGTTGACGAACTTGAAAGGGAAAAAGAGAAACTGGGTAGTAAGCTTCAGGAGTCACTTAAGAGTGGTAGTGAGTTAAAATGTGTCAATGAGAAATTGGAAGACAAAGTTAAGAGTTTGACTAGTGAATTGGAGAAATCTAATGCTCATCTTCAGACATTCATAAGTGGAACTAAGAAATTAGATACCCTGTTGGAAATGAATAAGCCAGTAGGAGACAAGAGAGGTCTAGGATATGTTGAGGGTAATACAACTATCGCTGGACCATCTAAGACTGTCTTCGTGGCTACCTCTAAGTCTAATGCTGTTAGGAGTCCAAGTAAGGGTAAGAGTGTTCCTAGGGAACAGAGTCAGCAATCACGTAGGAACATCAGGACTAGGTACCCACAGACACGTACCTTTGAGCCTAGGTTCATTCCCACCTGCCACCACTGTGGTGCTCTAGGACACACTAGGCCTCGATGTTACAAGTTAGGCAATGAGCGTAGAAGTCAAAACATTCCTAGTCAGGTTAGCTTTCTTTCTAATCAGGTGAGTCACTTGACTGAGATGCTTACTAGGCTAAGTAAGAGTACGTTGTCATCTAAAAAGGTTTGGGTCAAAAAGAGTGATCTAGGTAGACCTTCAGGTCGAAAAAACTGTTTTGTTGCTCATGTTACTTTAAAGGCTTAAAATTCTAATATGTGGTACCTGGATAGTGCATGCTCTAGACATATGTGTGGTAATAAATCTCTGTTTACTACTCTTGATGAATGTAATGGTGGTATGGTTACCTTTGGAGATGGGGGCTCTGCACCTATTCTTGGCAAAGGTACCGTACAAATGCATGGTTTGCCTGTGATCTCTAATATGTTGTATGTGGACGGTTTAAAGTCAAATTTGTTAGGCATTAGTCAGATCTGTGATGTTGACTTTGAGGTTAGTTTTTTGCAGAAGAGATGTACTGTATATGATTCATCCGGTGGGGTAGTCCTTGAAGGGGTTAGGACATCTGACAATTGTTATGGGGTATTACCTAATTCTGACTATGTGTGTAGGAGTGCTAAAATCGATGTGAGTGAGCTCTGGCATAAAAGATTAGGTCATTTGAACTATAAGAGTCTAGAACAATTGGCTAAGAAAGAATTGGTAGATGGGTTGCCTAAGATAGGTCCTAGTGAAAATGTTGTGTGTGGACCATGTCAACTAGGTAAACAACTCAAGGGTAGCCATAAGAAGACTACTAAAATTCTGACCAAAAGACCCTTGGAATTGATACACATGGATTTGATGGGACCCTCTAGGACTGAGACTCTAGGTGGTAAGCGATACATCCTTGTCGTTGTAGACGACTTCTCGAGGTTTACTTGGATAGAATTGCTTAGGGAAAAATCTGATGCTTGTAACCTCATAAAGTCTCTGTCTAAATGGCTTAGCAATGAACTGAATCTCAAAGTGTCTAGGATGCGTAGTGATCATGGAAAAGAATTTGAGAATTTCAATCTTGAGAGTTTTTATATGGACGAAGGGATAATGCAGGAGTTCTCTTCCCCTATTACTCCTCAACAAAATGGGGTAGTGGAAAGGAAGAATCGTGTCCTTCAGGACATGGCTAGAGCCATGCTTCATGGCAAGGAATTAGCCCTACACTTTTGGGGAGAAGCTATTAACACTGCATGCCACATAATCAATAGAGTCTACCTTAGACCCAAGACTGATCAGACCCCCTATGAAATCCTTAAGGGTAAAAAGCCTACTATTAAGTATTTTCGAGTATTTGGGAGTAAGTGCTAGATTTTGCGGGATAGAGAGAGCTCGGGTAAGTTTGAATCAAAGAGTGATGAAGGGATCTTCCTAGGGTACTCGAGGAATAGCCGGGCATTTAGAGTGTATAACTTATGTACCCGTGTGGTGATGGAATCTATAAATGTTGTGATAGATGATGCTGTGAGTGAGGGTGAGAGTGCTGAAAAATGTGATAAAGATGGTGATCTTTTGGGTTCTAGTGATCCTACTGAGCTACCTGTGCCTGAAACATCTGAAAAGGAAACACTTCCACAAAATCTAGATAAACATCCTAAGGAACCATCGAATAGGGTTAAGTCTAATCATCCTAAGGATAATATCATTGGGGATCTAGATGAAGGGATGAGACTTCGTAGGAGAGTTCTGAATAATCTAGCTTACACTAGCTATGTGTCTCAAGTTGAGCCTAAGAAAGTTGAAGAGGCCCTTAGTGATGAGTGTTGGGTGAATGCGATGCATGAGGAGCTAAATCAATTTGCTAGGAATAATGTGTGGATCTTAGTTCCCAGACCTGAAAATTGCAATGTTATTGGTACCAAGTGGATTTTTAAAAATAAGACAGATGACCAGGGTACCATAACTAGGAATAAGGCGAGATTAGTTGCTCAGGGGTATACTCAGGTTGAGGGGATTGATTTTGATGAGACTTTTGCCCCAATTGCACGACTTGAGTCTATTAGGATTCTGCTTGCTATTGCATGTACCTTAGGGTTCAAGTTACATCAAATGGACGTTAAAAGTGCCTTCTTGAATGGACTTCTTCAGGAAGAAGTATATGTGGAACAACCTAAGGGATTTGTTGATCCAAAATTTCTCCACTATAACTACAAGCTTCACAAAGCCCTTTATGGTCTGAAGCAAGCTCCTAGAACTTGGTATGAGGGACTCACATCATATCTTGAAGAACATGGATTCTCTCGAGGTGGTGCTAATAGGACTTTATTCATTAGACATATAGAAGAAAATTTTACCATAGTTCAGATCTATGTCGATGATATCATCTTTGGTTCTCCTCTTGAGTCTTTAGCGGTTGAGTTTGCTGAGTGTCTGTAGAGAGAGTTCGAGATGAGTATGGTTGGGGAGTTGAGTTATTTCCTAGGACTTCAGGTACGACAGACAGAGGATGGACTGTTTATCTCACAGTCTAAGTATGCTAGGGATCTGGTTAAGCGATTTGGGTTAGATAGTAAGAAGCATACTAGGACACCGATGAGTACTAGCTTAAAGTTAGGTCGTGATCCTTCTGGCAAGAGTGTAGATCCTTCTCTTTATCGTAGCATGATAGGTAGTCTTCTCTATCTCACGGCTACTAGACCAAACATTGCCTTTAGTGTACGAGTGTGTGCTCGTTTTCAGGCAGATCCAAAAGAGTCACACCTAAGCTCTGTTAGACGCATAATTAGGTATGTGAGTGGTACTGTGGATCTAGGGATTTTCTATTCTAGGAATTCCAATCTTGATTTGGCTGGATACTTCGACGCCGATTGGACCGGAAATGCAGATGATAGGAAAAGTACTACTGGGGGCTGTTTTTACATGGGTAGCAATCTCGTAGCCTGGCTAAGTAAGAAACAAAACTCAATATCTTTATCCACGGCAGAGGCCGAATACATAGCTGCAGGGAGTTGCTGTACTCAGCTTCTCTGGATGAAACAAATGCTTAGTGACTATGGGATTAGTCAAGGGACTATGACTATCTTCTGTGATAATACGAGTGCGATTAATATTTCTAAGAATCCCATCCAGCACTCTCGAACAAAACATATTGATATACGACATCATTTCATTCGAGAGCTTGTTGAATCACAAGTTGTCTCCCTTGACCATGTATCTACTGAAAATCAATTGGCTGATCTACTTACAAAACCACTAGATGGGTTGAGGTTTGAGTCGCTCCGGTCGACTGTAGGTGTTAGTTCACCTATTTGATCATGTGTTCATACACGTTCATACTTTCATCACATTGCATGTGTGTGTGTGATGCATTTTGTGTGTTTGTTTCGTCTTAGTTTGCTGATTTTGCTTGTGTGTTTAAAAAAAAAATGGGGATTTTGCTTGTGTGTGCCTTATATGCTCGATTCTGGCAATTGTATTTAGAATTTTACTCTTTTATTCATCATATGTACGAGTTTGAGGTTCCATCTTTGCTCGCATTGTCTATGGAGTTTTGGGTATATGGCTCGTCTTTCACCTTTGCACAGCACACACTGTAGTCCTGTTAGTGAGTCTTGACCGCATGGGTGAGACTTGGGATGGTGGTCTACTATGATTGGGGTTGTGTGTCCATTTGACTTGATCTGGGACGAGTGTCACCTAATCATAATGTCTTTCCCCACGTTTACTGTATTGTGTCGAACTTTTACTATCTTCGGGGCCTATTTGACTCGAACTATTAAGCCCGAGGGGTTTTTAACCTGGTGCCCTAAGGTCATTTGACTTGGGAGTCACCGGCCCAACGTTCGTTATGGGGGTCATGTCTATCGCCTAATGAGGATAGCATTGCACTTAAGTTCGCTTGTTTAAAAAAAACAAAAAACAAAAAACAAAAAAAAAAAAACAAAAAAAACATGAGATCATTAAGTTAGGGGGAGTAAAAATTTGACATTTGTATCATTTGATATAGGTCCTCGTGGTATTGGATTTGATTGTCACTTGGTCGACATAAACCTTTGTTTGGTTAGCTTCACGTGTCCCTTCTCACTAATTTAAGGTTTTGAGTCTAGCTTGCATGGACTACGTGGCACTTTTCACGGTGTTGGTCTGTATACACTTTACTCCACGGGTATTTGATCTCTGTGTGGACTTATGTTCTATCTATATACTGGGTATCGGGTTTGTGACTTTATGTTTTTGTTTGGGCTCGATTGCATATTCTGTTCCACATGTTAAAGTTTTGAAATTCGGGGCTATTTTCGTAAATTTCCTACTGTTATGCCATTTTTCGAAGAACTCAAAATCTTAGTGCTATTTTTGAAAATTTCCTTTTCGCTCGAGTCTCATTTATACCTCGCTCGAGCGTCATTAACAGAACACTCTCGCTCGAGGCTCGCTGACTGTCTCGCTCGAGCGACAGTGTGGGTTTTTCAATTCCTGGTTCATTTCACGCGTTTAAGTTTTCAAATTTAGCCTCCGTTTTCATCCGTTTCTTCTTTTGAGCTGACATTTCTTCCCCAAATCTTCTAAATTGATTGTTTCGACGCTATAGCACCCAATTTCAACATCAAAATTCCATTTTGAACGTCAATTGGGGTAGGTTTTTCCATTTGTTTTCATTTTTTTTCGTTTTTTTTATTTTTCCTCATCTCTTTCCATTTTGTTTGATTCATTGCTTCTATTACATGAGTTCGTAGCCTCTAGCATGTTTAGCATCGTTGGATTGAAGTTTCTTGCACGTTGAATTCATGTATTACATAGCATTGTGTGATTTTTGCTTGATTTGTGCTTGTGTTTTACTTATGTTTTGTGTGATTTTCATCCATGTTCATCGCTTTGGTTCTTCCATTCCGTAACTCCGTTTTGCGTGTGGTTTGTTTCTTTGTGAAGAGCATGTTGCCTAGTTTTTGAGTTTGCGTTTGGTTGCATGGTTACATCTCTTGTGTGCTTGGAAACTCGTGCTGAAGTGTCACACGCCACATGTTCGATGAATTGACTTAACTATTTCTGTCCTTCTTTGGCATGGTTGGTTCTTTTTCTTTTTGCATTTTTTTCTCCATTGGAATTGTGTGCATATTCTTAGTCGAGTGTCAGGGTCGTGATAACTCTGGTCTTAGGGTCGATCGCATTTTTCGATGTCTCATTTTTGTGTCTCATTTGTGTGCACGGTGTGCCATGTCACATTGCATCGTTTCACGTGCATTTTTCATGTATCTCATTTCTTGCTTCTTTACGTGTGCCAGATGGCCCGTAAGCGATCACGTCCCTCTTCCCAGCCAGCTAGTGGTTCTACGTCGTACAGTCGATCACGATTCATTTCTGCCACTGCTCAGGAGGTTTTCACTTCCCAGTTCTCCTTACGCCCTGTTCTCATGGAGCGTGAGGTAATTTTGTCTGACCTTCCCGTAGAGATAGCTGCCATCTTAGTGTCTCGGGGTTGGGAGCCTTTGCTTGTTGGTCTATCACCTCCACCCCCTCTTCTAGTTCAAGAGTTATATGCGAACATCCACGATATTGACGGGTTGTCTTTTAGGGTTTTTCTGCGGGGTCATACGTTTAGAGTTACACCTTCTGTTGTAGCTCGTGCTTTAGGTATTCCTGAGATTACCCATCCTACGTACCCCTATATTTTACCTTCTTCTGTTCCAGTCGACTCCCTTGTTTGGTCGACCATTTTGAACACCCCGTCTGTCGGGGGGCCTACGGCGATGGCCATGGGTTCTTTACCCACTGATCGCCAGGTTTTGTTGCACATTGTGTGCACGAACCTATGGCCCGTAGCCCATACTTCTTCTTTACCCATGGGGTGGGCCCGCTTTCTATATGCCCTACTTCGCGGGGACTCGATTGACCTTCCTAGTTTTGTTTGCCAGCAGATTCTGGCTTCGTTTCGTACTCCAGGGGGTCGGATCGGGTTACCATATGCTTGTTTGATCCATAGGGTAGCTTTATCTTTAGGTGCTTCATTTCTAGAGAATTCGACTCGACGCATTGGACGTCCGATTGGACAACAGACTATACATCAGAGTCGTTCTCATATTCTTGCTTCTTCTTCTTCTGCTCATGCTCCAGCTGCGGCTGCGATTTTTGATGTTGTTGATTCATCCGAGCCCCTTGATCCTATTTTTGATATTCTTACCGGGGGTTCTCGGGTCTTTCTTCCTTCTAGTTCCGCTCCTCCTCTAGCTATTCCGCTCAGCTCCTCCGATCCTTCTACTTTTACATCAGTGCCTGGGGTGGCTACATTGCTCGTTGACCCCTTGGTGCCGCTTATGGGTCCGATGACTACACTGATCGAGCAGCAGGCTCGTATCTTAGCTGAGATCACGCAGTTACGTGCTCCTTCGGAGCGTCAGTCCGTCGAGATGACTATGTTTCACCGTGCTCTTGCTGTCTGTCAGCGTCAGTTGCGCTGGATTCGAGATCATTTGGAGGCGAGCACGAGTACTGAGAGTGGCTCTGATTCGTCCGATGCTGCAGATGCTGCTTCTTAGCTTGTTTTGTTGGTTTCTGTATCTTTGGCCCTTTGTGACAAAAAGGGGGAGTAGATAGATTAATTTGACTGGAGTAGATTGAGTAGATATTAGAGAAGATAATTGTTTTTGATAACTGTGATATAAAATTGATGTATATATGTCATTTTATAACTAGATTAAGTTTTTGATGTTTTGGCAATCTTAATGTCTGTTTTTGGTGTTCTGGTTAATGATATATGATTTATATCTTGTCTCTGTTTACTGTTTCCATTTCACATGCGTTTTCATGTGGTATTTGAGTTTTGTTTTTCAAGAAACAGGTTCAACAAGATATTGCCAATGTAATAGAATAGATTGGTAGTTTGGTGTCAATTTGTTTTTATCCTTGACTGTCAAATGTGTTTTTGTCACAGAATGCCAAAGGGGGAGTTTGTTAGGAATATATGTAATTGGCAAATCTGTGACCATGGACCAAAGTGTCAAAATTGTAAAGTCAAGGATCAAATTGTCAAAATTGTAAGGTCAAGGACCAAATTGTCAACGTCCAATAGTTCAGGGACTAGAGTTGTAATTAACCAAAGTTTGTAGGCTTGGCCTAGGATTGTGTGGGATGTCTCGAAGATGCAAACGGCGCGATGATTTCGCTAGAGTCACTCCATGACCTCGCTTGAGCCACAATTGCAGAAACAACTTCGCTGGACAGACGCTGGACCGTTGCTCGAGCAGAAAACACGTCGCTCGAGGCTCGCTAAGACCTTGCTCGAGCGACCATGTTATCTAGCCAAACCTAATTTTAAATGCTCGTGAATATTTGACGCTCCACATTACCATGTGTCGACTTCTATAAATACAAAACGTCCAATTCGTGTTTAATAAATTGGAATAGACACATTGAAATCACTTTGATTATTTTTTCTTTCAAATCCTTGGCAACCAAAAATCAAAATCCTTCTTCTCCAAGGATCACAAGCCAAAAACCTTTCATAGTGTTCATCCAAATCCATGGCTTGTTGAGTAAAAACATTGAATACACAAACACCAAAAACACCTGTTTCTCAACTCCAATTAAACTTCCAGAAGATCATCAGTTTGAAGATCCGGGAAGGACTTGCTTGAAGAGCTGGTGTGCGTGGCGATTCACGGGAGGTAGAAATTGTACAAGGCTGGGATTTAGCACGGAGCTACAAATCCAGGAGGGTCTTGATTTCATACAGCAAGGAGGTCAGAAAAATTAAGAGGGTCAATTGAGTCTGGCGTGCTGTAAGTTGGTTTCTACATAGTGGATCTCTACTGGCTTGTGTCCGGAGTTTTTCCCATATTGGGTTTCTCCGTCAACATGTTTGGTGTGTTTTTACCGCTTTAATTTATTTACTTGTCAACGGTAATTCAACATAAGTAGATAAAGCACGTGAATTAATCTAGACTAATTATAATTTGTGTGACTTGTTGCATGAATTGTTGAAAAAGTTTTTAATTCCGCAAGAACACCTATTCACCCCCCCTCTAGGTGTTAGTTGGGTCGAACGATATTTTTCAGACCCAATTGAACTAATTTCAGCACTAACTAGCTTATAATTATCTATGTGTTACAAAAGAAAACTCGCATAGTTAACAAAATAATAAAAGAAGTTATTATCACAACACATGCAACATTTAAGGATGCCTTCATTTTGTTGTGATATACACTCCTTAAATATGTTGACTCAAAAGGGGAAACTATAAGACAGTTGATATGACAACTAGGATGCTCCAATAAAATACATATATTTGTAGTAGTTGCATAATATCAGTGGGGAAGTAAGAATTCCGCCCACTAATAGGATTGATGTGGGGAAGTAAGAATTCCGCCCACTAATAGGATTGATGGGGAGACTTAATTTATTTATAATTACATAAATATAAATACACGTAATCACTGAGCAACTTGAACAACTTTGAAAATCCCCTTTGTTGTAGGCCCCGTGCGACAGAAAAAGTATGCAATTTTAGGCATTAGCGATAGTAAAAGGTTGACATTCGAGGGGCAAAGATTCTACAATTATGCTATTTAGAAATTATTATATAATACTTATCCTATCCCAATTAGGCTTGCAATATTGCTTTTCCATGCTAATTAGTAGCTGATTACGCAAATATTTGTTCGATTAAAATTACTGCACGATTCGTTAACAGTTAATAAAATGAATTTTGAATTCAAATATCATATCTACAGAGATTGTAATAGTTCAAATATGAATTAACTTAACCTTAGTCGAACCTATGAAAATTTGTAATTTTTCTGAAACTAAATTATAATCAAAAAATCTGCTGATGAATGAAATACTTAAATTAACTAAAATCGATGCAAAACTATAATGAATGCCTGTTTGATAAAAATTTAATGATAAAAAGCGTACTATGATCTAGAATCCCCTTGTATCAATTCTTTTTTAACCATAAATCTTGTAATTTGATAACGCGATTCAATTACGAAGATCAATATTCCTAAATTGTTTAACAATCTCTCTCGAGTAGAATTAAATATATCCTTACATATGATCCGTTCGAAAGTAAAACAAGCCACAATACTCATACAACTATTACGTATATAATTGTAGAGAAAAATAAAACCATCTCAATCATTCAATAATTGAAAAAAGGCTTTCAATGTCAAAAAGAAATAAAATAACTAGTTAAAAGTTCATGATACAAATTTCATTGTAACCCTAGCACAGCCTAACATGCTAAGAATTAAATAAATAAGAGTGGAACAACATCATTGATAAATTGACGAACCGTGTTTAATTTCCAAATTTCTTTCGCAATTATTGATGAATTATTGCACAAAAATCTAGAATTATTTTCCAATTGTGTTGCCATCTCTTCCTCTTCGTTTCCATGTCTTCCAAATTCGTCCGTATATCAATGGTGGCCATCTCAGCGTAATTCTTCAATTTCTACCCTGTCTTTGTGTGCGTATATATTCTTTTTTTTTTAATCGCCAAAAATCTACCAATTTCATGCCAATTATGAGTCCAAGAAAGGAATCCATACTCCTTTCAAATTCAATTCCACCTTTGTTTCTCAATGGGTGTCTTTATAGAGATTTCATACCATTCCAATTATGCAATATGCCCCCATTTAATTTCCTTCCTTTGTTAATTTGATCCAAACTCACTTGATATAATTTTCCTCTCTGAAGTTTTAATTTTCTAATTAACGCAATTTAGTACTTGTTGCGTTTTTTATACATATTGTTGACCTCGAAAGTTGGTTCTTCCACGTGGCCAACCGAGAGCTACTCCACCTATTCCTCCCTGCGCACAATCAGCGAATGGTCAGACTTACACGGTCGAGACCAGCGAGGGTGGTGGGGGCCGTATACAGTCCGACGGTCTAGTCAGGTTTAAGTGGTCGGAACAGTACCCAGGGATTGTGCAAAATAATGATAAGGGGGAGGAGAATATATATAAGCTTGCTATGGAGTGCTATATAGTAAGAGTTTCATTTCCTCTGCCTCTTCCCAAACCTTGGGTATTTATAGGTGGGATGAGCCATTGGATGTGGGACGCGTGTATACATCTGACGATGTGAGGCATCCGCTCATAGGCGTCAATCAGCCGCGTTTGTAGAGTGGGTGGACAACTTGTTTCTTCTGAGTTGAATTGACATAAAGTTGATAAGTCACATCAACTAGCCTCATGGAGACGTCAAATTAATTTAAACCTTAGGTGCATGAAGGGTCTTAGCACAAATCTTTTTCTGAAATTGGCGGCAGATCTTCTAATCGGGGTCCACTTGGCCTCGGCCTAGGGGACGAGGTGATTTGGTCCGGTCGGTAGTAGGGATCGCTTGTACTTCGCAGCGTGCTATTAGGTTGCAAACTCACTTCGGATGGGTCTTTATCAGGTCGAAATAAATGGTGGTACGCGTTCCAAGGTGTATCAGATAGGGGCGTAACAGTGGTCCCCCAAGTCCAAGTATGAATATTTATATCATGGGTGGACTTACTTTCCTGATCGGACCGCGACTCGTGGGAGTTTGGGGGTTGATTTTTTGCAAAAATCAAGGTTATGATCCTAGGCAAATGTGCCAAAGTTTCGCTACTGTGTAAGGGAAAAAACGCAGCGTCCGAGGCGATAACCCATAGGGGACTTCGCGTCAGGTACGTCCAAGCTTTGTAAAGTTGAGTAAGGAGCTCATTTGCCACCGGTGCGCTGACCCACAGGGTCGATGCGTTGGGAGATAGCTAAAACTTTGTAAAGCATGGGAGGTAACGCAGCGTCCGAGGCGATGATCCACAGGAAACTTCGCGTCAGGTACGTCCAAGCTTTGTAAAGTTGAGTAAGGAGCTCATCTGCCACTGGTGCGTTGACCCACAGGGCCGACGCGTTGGGAGATGGCTAAAACTTTGTAAAGCATGGGAGGTAACGCAGCGTCCAAGGCGATGACCCACAGGGGACTTCATGTCAGGTGCGTCCAAGCTTTGTAAAGTTGAGTGAGGAGCTCATCTGCCACCGATGCGCTGACCCACAGGGCCGACGCATTGGGAGATGGCTAAAACTTTGTAAAGTATGGGAGGGAACGCAGCATCCGAGGCGATGACCCACAGGAGACTTCACTTCAGGTGCGTCCAAGATTTGTAAAGTTGAGTGAGGAGATCGATCCAAGGCGATTCAAACGTCAAATGATTTGACAACTATTGCGTGTTTCCAAGGTGACAGTTGGGTGCCATGCCCACTCTCCTAAAAGACTGCTATGGCTACTTATTATTATTGATGGCTGGTTGTAACCGAGGTGCGCATTTTAAGCAAGCGTGAATGTCACAGCGACATCTTGGGCGTAGATCAAATCTGGCATTTCATTTCAACGGCCTAGATTGAAGATGCGATGAACGGCTTAGATTGATCGCATTTGAATTCGACATTGGAGATCGGATTTATCTTTCTATAAAAGGCGGACTCTGAGGTTTTCTCAAGCTTTCTACCCTTGCGAAACAAACATTATATTTTGCTCTCAAGTCATTGGCAATTTTCAGCGTCTTCTAAGCAATTCCAGCGAGAAAATTGAACTTTCGGCGACCTTACACCATTTTTGGCTAGGAAAACTTTAAAACTATCAAGTTTCAGTACCTTTTAGGGCTTTTAAATTTCAAAAAAAGGGTCTCAAAGGAGAGTTCTGGTTCGGGGAGGGGAGGGGGTTAGAACTAGTGAGGATGGACAAGCCCATTGTGACGACCTCCTCAGAAATAGCCGAGGCAATAATAGGGGAAAAATATATGGAAGCGATCGGACAGCCTAGTAGATACTTTTGTGCATTGGGGGCATCGGACTACCCGTCCAAATTAAGAGAGGCTGATCTGGGGAGACTTAGGACAGAGTATAAGATCCCTGATAGCTTAGATTTGATCCTCCCCGGGCAGGAAGAGAGAGCCTGCTACCCTAGGCCGGGCTGTGTGGTCATTAGCGAGGCGATCCTTAGGGCCAGACTTAGGCTGCCAGTTCACCCGTTCTTTAGGATGGTGCTTAGATCCTATGGGCTAGCCTCGACGCAGCTCAATCCAAACTCCTAGAGCCAAATGGTGGGCTGCTGGATGTTGTGGAAAGAGGCGTCATTGGGGTGGAGATGCCCCTCTCCGTCTTCCAGACCCTTTATATACCTAAGGTAACTGCCGGGGGGGATAGGACCCGGGGATGGTATTACCTTACTTCATGGGGTTCCCACACTCCATTCATGCTCGATCTGCCAAGCTCCATCAAAGAACGAAAGAGCTCGTGGTGCTGGGCCGTAGGGCGATGAGGCACAATGGAGGAGGACCCCCTGGCGCCTCTTACGGTCCCAACGAAGTACTCAACACTTAGTGAGTATAGTAGTTATTTTTCCTTATATTTCTCTTCGGTTTGAATTGTGCCTAACATTTACATTTCCTTTGTAGGTGCTCTTCCTCAGTGCGAGCTGTCATCCGAGGACTTTGAAACCATCTGCATCATTTATCAGCTGCCTCAAAAGAAGAGGTCTTACCATAGGCTGATCCGAAAGAACATCCACTTCATTACTCACGATCTAATGGCATCCTAAGGTAACTGGACCGAAGTCTTTACTTTTTATTCTGAACCCTCAACACTTGTACTAATTCATCATTCGCTCTTTGCAGATAACTTTAATAAGAAGATGCTGGTGTGCCCTAACTTTAAGACCATCCAGAAGATGATGGCAGAGGCACGGGCGTTGAAGGCCTCCTCCTTCTCCTACAAAAAGCAAATGGAGGATTTGGCGGAAGCCAGTAAGAGGCTTCAGCCTCTGACGGAGGAGGAGATACCGGAGGACCTGGAGGCTGACCTTCGGAGGAAGGGCAAGAAGAGTGCCACCCCTCTAAGACGCCCAACTGTGGCGAGGCCATCCCCTGCTCTGAGGCAAATCACAATTCCCACCGGGATGGCCATTCCGGAGAAGAGGCCTGGCCCACCTGAGCTTATCACTGCCCCGGCCACAACATCCCTCGCTGCCGTGCCAATTGATCAAGTGCTGGGACAGCAAAGAAGAAGAGGCATCGTCCCTCTAAGGAGGTCGACTTTCTAGGCACAAACCTGGAGGAGCCCGTAAGAGAAGTGTTGGAGGCTCTTCCTCCAAAAACAGCTGCGGTGGCGGTGGTCCACAGCAAATACTGGACTGAGGAGTGGAGGGACCACACCGCCTCCTGCACAGCTGAGGATTTGGTGGTTGCAAATAGCGCCTGCGTGGCTCGGGCCCTGAGTACAAGCATCCAACTTGAGGGCTAGGTAAAGAATCTGAACTCCAAGAGGGAGGACCTCGCCAAGCACCTCGAGGAGGCGATGCACTACGGGGATGCCGTGCGAGCCGCCCAGGCTAAGGCCACGCAGGCAGAGGAGGGAAAGAAGGAAGCTGAGGCCCAGCTAACTACCGCCAAAGCAGAAGTGGAGCGGCTGAAAAAGGGTTGTACGAGGTAGAGTGCCAAGTGGCTACTGTGACTTGGCGACTTGAAGGCGGAGCTGAGGTAAAAGGCAGAGGCTCAGTTAGAGGAGATTACCTCTTTGAAGGAGGAGTTGAAGTCTACAGGGGAGGTGGCAGTTCAGAACTTTATCAACCACTTTGAAGACCATACCCTATATGACGACTTTGCCAATTTTTGGGCCTCGTGGAGTGCCCAAAGCTTATTCGGTCGACCGAAGGAAGTACACCCCACCTTGGACATCTCCTCATTGGAGGCAGAGTTCGGGGGGCCAACTTGAGGTCAGCCTGATAGGCTTGTCGGGGAAGCTCTGGAGGCCCCGAAGGTGGCCAATGTAGAAGCCCCTCCAGTAGAATAGGGCTACCTTTTTGTAATGGCTTCGGCCTCCTTGTACTTAAATTTATTCAATGAAATGAAATTTTTGCTAAGTATTTGTGCTTTCGCTTTTTTATCTTTTCGATCTGTTCATACTTGTATGAATGACAAGCATCAGACTATTTGCCTTGTAACAGTAACCAGTTAATAATTGCGGACCGGACCACTCAAGTTAATATAAGTTGAATCACTTAAGTGAATATGAAGCGGTTCTTAATGCTAACCTGTTAACAATTTGAGGTCGGACCACTTAAGTTAATATGAAGCGGACCACTTAAGCAAACATGAAGAGCCCCTTAACATTAATCAGCTAATAATTGAAGATCGGATCACTTAAATGAACCTATTGAAGGACTGAGGAAACTATTTACTAACTGATGTGGCTCAGAACCGAAGTTTCATTACTTGTGTCAACTTACACCACCCTTTACCAAGGCAATTTCAGCACTTAGTAAGTTAGGGAATTTACAGCTGAGATCAGATCAGAACAATCGATTCATTATAACATTTTGAGATCGGATCGGAACAAAGGCTCATCATTGATAGTACTTCCTCAAGTGTTCGATGTTCCACTGATGAGGCAGCGCCTTTCCTACCATATCTTCAATTTTGAAGGTACCAGGTCGGGATTCCCTACGGATACGGTAAGGGCCTTCCCAGTTCGATCCAAAAACTCCTGACCCGGTTAGTTTGAAAGATTGGAAGACTCTTCTGAGGACGAGGTCACCTAGGCGAAGAGTTCTGTTTCTGACCTTGGAGTTGTAATAGCTGGTTATCTTTCGATGATACTTTGCCAAGTTCACTTGGAAGGTATCTCTCCTTTCCTCAAGGAAGTGTAGTTCGCTTATTCGAGCCTCGTCGTTACCAATCTCATTGAAGTGTATCCGTCGATGTGATGGGACCCCGACTTCGATCGAACTCATGGCCTCGGCTCCATAGGTCATGGAAAATGGTGTTTCACCAGTTGCAGTCTGGCAAGAAGTCCTAATAGCCCAGAGGACGTAGGGGAGTTCATCAACCCAGGCCCCTTTTAAGGTATCAAGCTTCCTTTTCAGGGTGTGCTTGATAGTCTTGTTCACTGCTTCAACTTGCCCATTTGCTTGGGGGTGATGAGGTGTCGAGAAGTCTTTCTTTATGCCTAGTTCGTCGCATAAGTCTTGCATCTTCCTATTGTCGAACTGCCTCCCATTTTTAGACACTAAGGAGTGGGGAATACTGAACCTACAAATGATGTTCTTCCAGACGAATTTGGTAGTGTTCGCCTCGATAATCCTGGTAAGGGGTTTAGCCTCGGCCCACTTAGTGAAGTAGTCAATGGCGACAATGGCGAAAGTTGCACTTCCTCTCCCTTTTGGGAGTGGACCAATGAAGTCAATGCCCCACTTGACGAACGGACAAGGGCTGGTTACTACGGAGAGGTTCTGAGTAGGCTGTCTTTGTATGTTCGAGAAGCGCTAGCACTTGTCACATTTCTGGACAAACTAGTAAGCATCCCTTTTCAGGGTCGGCCAGAAGTAGCCTTGACGGAGAACCTTGTGTGCCAAAGCCGTTCTTCCAGAGTGATTTTCATAGATTCCTTCATGGATTTCCCTGAGTAAGTATGTGGCCTCTTCGCCTCCTACGCATCGAAGAATCGGCGAGGCGAAGCCTCTCTTGTAAAGGGTATCTTCTTACAAGACGAAGTGTGCAGCCCTTCTTCTTAACTTTCTCGCCTCGCCTCTAGAAGCAAGTAGTGTTTGATCCTTCAGGTAGGCGATGATGGGCTGCATCCATAATAGGGTGCCTTCTATCCATAGTATCTTTTCACCTCCAGATGTGGAGGGCTTTGATAAGTGCTCAATAGGGACGACCTTTAGCAGCTCTGAATCCATGCTGCTGGCTAATTTTGAAAGGGCGTCTGCATGTGCATTCTCTAGACGGGGGACTTAAGACAGTTCGAACCTTTCAAAATGAGGAATTATGTCCAGAACCAACTCCAAGTACGCAATCATGCTACCATCTTTGGCTGCGAAGTTTTCATTGACCTGATTTACTATAAGTTGAAAATCACTGCTCGCCAGGAGCCTCCTGACCCGCATCTCCTTAGCAAGTCTAAGACCTGCCAGAAGGGCCTCATATTCAGCAGCATTGTTCGAGGCTTTGAAGCCAAACCTCACTGGACAATTTAGCTTGTGGCCTTCCGGGCTTTCCAATACAATCCCTGCTCCTGCGCCAGCCTCTTCTGAGGACCCATCTATGAACAGTTTCCATGTGGGGGGCTCGATCGGTTCCATTATCGCCTCCATTTCTAGGGCTTTGGCAAACTCAACCATAAAATTAGCAAGGGCCTAACCCTTGATGGTGTGTCGAGGTCGGAACGTTAGATCTAACTCGCTGAGCTCGATTGCAGGCGTCTTGATGCGTCTGTTTTCTGTATCACCTGCTTTAATGGGAAGTTGGTGAGAACTTGTATTGAGTGGGCCTGGAAGTATGGCCTAAGTTTTCTTGAGGCTGTGATAAGGGCGAATGCCAGTTTCTCTATATCTGGGTAGCGTGTTTCAGCTGGAGGAAGTGCTTTGCTGATGTAGTACACTGGCAATTGATGCTCATTTTCTTCTCTGATTAGGACGGCGCTGATCGCCACGTCCGAAACTGCTAGGTACAGCAGTAGAGACTCATCCGGTTGAGGTTTTGACAAGAGGGGCGCCTCTCCAAGGTGCTTTTTCAGAGACTCGAAGGCTTCTTCACACTCCGAAGTCCATTGAAATTTCTTTCCTTGTTTCAGCACATTGAAGAAAGGCAAGCTTTTATCTGTGGCCCTGGAGATGAAGCAACTGAATGCAGCTATCCGACCGTTGAGACTTTGGACCTCCTTTGGTTTCTGAGGTGACCTCATCTCTAGCAAGGCCATTATTTTCACTGAATTTGCCTCAATCCTTCTCTGATTGACATTATACCCCAAGAACTGACCCGATGCCACTCCAAAGGTGCACTTAAGGGGATTCAATTTCATATTATACTTTCTAAGTATCTGAAAAGTTTGGTCGAGGTGACTTACGTGTTCGGCTGCCTGGAGGCTTTTGACCAGCATGTCGTCAACGTAGACCTCCATGGTTTTTCCAATGAGTTCGGCAAACATCATGTTGACCAACCTCTGATATATAGCTATGACTTTGTAGCAATACAGACCCCTGTCCGTAATGAACGATGTAGCTTCCTCATCAGGTCGGAACATGGGTATCTGGTTATACCCTGAGTATGCATCCATGAAGCTCAGTAGTTCATGTCCAGCAGTAGAATTCACAAGTTGATCTATTATTGGAAGTGGGAAGCTGTCTCTGGGGCACGTCTTGTTTAAGTTCGTGAAGTCTACGCATACCCTCCACTTTTCGCTGGGCTTTTTCACCAGGACCGGGTTGGATATCCACCTTGGGTAAATGGCCTCTCTTATGAAACCACTATGGCTAAGTTTGTTCACTTCGTCCTTGAGTGCCTCGTACCTTTCCGGATTGAGGACACGCCTCTTCTGTCTATGGGGGTCATAGGAGGGGTTGATATTAAGGTGATGACAACTGATCTTAGGATCTATTCCCACCATATCTTCATGTTTCCATGCAAAGACATCCAAGTTCCCTTTCAGGAAGCTTATCATCTCTGCTTTTGCTTCAGGGGACAATGACTTTCCTATACGCAAGACCTGACTGGGGTCTTTTGGATTGGCGGGAAAAGTCTCTAATTCTTCCATTGGGATCGCATTTGGTTCAGAGTCAATTATTCGGGGATCTAACTCATCAAGAGGATGTCCTTGTTCAGGGGCCTCTTCCATGTCGACGTCTTTCCCTTGTTCAGAGGTATGCCCTTGTTCAGGGGCGTCGAGCATTTCCATGTCCATACTGACTTCAGCGGGAACCTCGCTTAGAATTACATTAATAGTTCGGGGATCGGACTTTCACAGCGAGTTTAAGTAGCATGCCCTGGAGCCCATCTGATCACCTCGGATCGTTGCAATCCCATGTTCGGTTGGAAATTTCATGCACAAGTAGTGGATGGACGTGACAGCCCAAAGATCTTTCAGAGCGGGTCTGCCAATACTCTATGATAAGCCGATTTCTGATCTACCACCAAGAATTCCATGAAGTCCTGGGCCACTAGGGGTGCCGAACCCATCTCGACAGGCAGAGTGATTCGCCCTCATGGGATGATGTTGTCCCCAGTGAATCCGAATAGTGGGTCAGTTATGGGGATCAACCCATGTTCAATTTGCATTTTGTTAAAAGTGGAGCCAAACAATATGTTCACGGAACTGCCATTGTCAATGAGCATGCGTTTTAATCCATTTCTAGCTACTACGGCTCTTACAACCAATGCATCACAATGGGGGTGGTGAACCCCCTTTGAGTCTTCCTGGGAGAAGATGATTGGGGCCATCCTATTTGCTGCTTGCGACTCATTGACAATGTAAGTAATCATTGGTGGGTCCTTTGCTTCCCTTGTGTAATTTCTTTGAGCATTCCTGGTGTTGCCACCGACGTGGGGTCCCCCAATGATAGTATCGATTTTCTTGATGACCTGGCCTCCAGAAAATTGGGCTTGGTTTCCCTATCTTGATTGACCCCGGTCCCTTGATTCTCTTCTCCTAGGTTATTGTTCCCTGTGCCCTCTATCCCTCCTCCTCGGGGAGGCGGATCTGCTAGGATATTCGTTCCTGCTGGACGGGTGTGGGTTGCTTCGATCAGGGCCTCAATTGGCGTCTCGGCACTCACTAGTGTCATGTCCATAGAGTTGATGGAACGTACAAAACCTTACCCCTCCCAAGGGTCTGTTTGACTTCTTCTTCTTCTTCTTCTTCTTCTTGTTATCAGCTCTTCCAGATGGTCCCACTTCGGTAGGGGTATTCTCATATACCAACACCGGTACTGCATTCAATGTGGCGGAAGCCAGGAACTATCCGGATGTGGGGGCTATTGTATGACCTGCTTGGGTCCATTACTGAGTAACAAGGTGTGCTGCGGGTCCTCGACCTACCTGCCTCTGAGGCGGAGCGAGTCCCTGCACGGCACGATTGCGATGATCAATCATTTCTTCACTAACAATTTCCACTCTCATCATTTCCACCAACTCGTCATATGTGGAGGGATTCTTGCTGCGCACGTCCCTCCAGAACAAAGTGTTCATGTTGAGCCCACCTTTCAGGGTTGAAAGGGCTTCTCTGTCAGTGACCTGTTCACAGTAGGTGATTTCGTCTATAAACCTGGCGAGATAGCTTTTTAGCGTCTCCCCAAGGTCCTGCCTCATATCTTGTAGGCGTTGCACTGGTGCCTCTCCTTCCCTGCGTGAGAGGTACTGGTTCAAAAAAGCTTTCTTCAAATCTGGCCAACTTCTGATGCTTAGGGGAGGAAGCCTACTGTACCATACCTCGGTGGCCCCGCCCAGCGTTAAATGGAAGGCTCTGCATTTTAAAGCAGGTGAGGCTCCCCTTAGGCTCATCTGTGTCATGTACTTGGTGAGGTGCTTCACTGGGTCCCCCTTTCCTTCATACTTGGGGATCTTAGGGGGCATGAAATTTGCTGGCATCGGGAAGCTTCGGATCTTCCTTGAGAAAGGGAGGTTATTATCATCATCGTCAATCTCATAAGATCGACAGGGCCCATCTAACCCTTCATTTTCTTTGATGTTCTAGGGAGGTGGAAGTGCTTATCCTCGACTTCCCCAATCGACTAGGTTCCTCCTATCTCTCCTATTTCTAGGAGGAGGGGGAGCATGTTCTTATTCGTGATCTGGACGAACTGAACCTCTTGCTGGGCGGACCCTATTGCTAGGATCGTCCTCGATCTGATTGAAGACACTTACCGACATCTAGTCCTCATGTTCTTGATGGAAATTGTCCCCCAAGTGTGGTTCTGATGGCCAGCTCCCTTGCACATAAGATGTGGCTTCGGCGTTCATCTCCCTTTCGAGGGAACGTTCTGTGTGCCACCTCATGTGGCCTCGGGAGTGAGATACAGGAGCTTCCCGCACCGGATAAGATCCTTGGGGCATTTGATAGCCCTGATGACCCTGGGCTTGCATGAGGAGTTCATGCATTGCCATATTCTGAGCTGCAATGTCTCTCATACCTGCAGCTATCTGAGCCATTCCTTCAGTGAGTATGACTGTTCTTCCACCTCGGAGACGCTGGTGATGTGGTCTCTGATGAGTAATATTGTTATGGAGTACCTCTTCTTCAGAGGCCTCTCTCATGGGGTTGTCGTTTTCATGGTTATAGCTCATCCTACCTCCTTTTTCAAGGGTGGTGAGAACTTGGATTGTAACTCGACTTTGTTCTTTTTCAAGAACGTCCCCTTTTCAGAGTTAGTCGCTAATTTTTCGGTAACTTCTCCGATGGAAAATGCAGAACTTTGAACGGGAAGTTGTTTCCTACAGACGACGCCAATTTGTTGACCTCGAAAGTTAGTTCTTTCACGTGGCCAACCGAGAGCTACTCCACGTATTCCTCCCTGCGCACAATCAGCGAATGGTCAGACGTATACGATCGGGACCAGCGAGGGTGGTGGTGGCTGTATACACTCCGACGGTCAAGTTTGGTTTAAGTGGTCGGAACAGTATCCAGGGTTGTGCAGAATAATGATAAAGGGGAGGAGAATATATATAAGCTTGCTATGGAGTGCTATGTAGTAAGAGTTTCATTTCCTCTTCTTCTTGCCAAACCTTGGGTATTTATAGGTGGGATGAGCATTGGATATGGGACGCATCTATACATCTGACGGTGTGAGGCATCCGCTCATAGGCGTCAATCAGCCGCGTCTGTAGAGTGGGCAGACAGTTTGTTTCTTCTGAGTTGAATTGACATAAAGTTGATAAGTCACATTAACTAGCCTCATGGAGACGTCAAATCAATTTAAACCTTAGGTGCAAGAAGGGTCTTGGCACAAATCTTTTTCTGAAATTGGCGACGGATCTTCTAACTGGGGTCCACTTGGCCTCGGCCTAGGGGACGAGGTGATTCGATCAGGTCGGTAGTAGGGATCGCTTGTACTTCGCAGCGTGCTACTAGGTTGCAGACTCACTTTGGACAAGTCTTTATCAGGTCGGAATAAATGGTGGTGCGCGTTCCGAGGCGTATCAGATAAGGGCGTAACACATATTGTAACGAGTAATATGGTGAACCTTTGAGTTATCGTTCTCATGACAAGAACTATACTTTTATACATAATTTTATATTTCTAACTAATTGCCAAGTTGATGGATTAATCCCATAGACATGACAAAGCATAACAACTTCCCATTTATTTTAGATGTCCCATCACAATTCATCACAACTAAAGTAGATTACGCTTGAAATGATACATAAATTGATAAAATTATGCCAGTCAAAGAGAAATAACGCGCACCACAACTTCTATTAGTTGAATTAGAACACTAAACATAAAAATTATCAAGGAAAGTATTCTTCAATACAACGTAAACCTTCTTCGTGAGTCATTTCAGGCAAAATCAAATTAGCTTCAGAGTTCTGCTCCTGATCGTGCAATGCTAGGTTCCAAGAGTTTTCTTCAATTAAACTTGGTTATATATCAGACATTTCAGTCGGCCAACTCCCTTCTTCGATGCAGCATTTTGGCAGCTCCCATGAAATTCGACAAATGGCATAATCCATGTAATCCAGTCCCTCCAAAGAACTTTCTTCCAACGTATATTCGTGCATTATCCAACGACCATTCTTCTTATTTAACTCGTCTTGCGTCAAATTGCCATTCACTTTGAACGTAAACCACTTCTTAACGTCAATGACTTTGCTCGCCCTCGCAATTCTTGATAGCCTACGGCGTGGATTTTTCATCCCATGTTCCATAACCGGCCACCCTAACAATATGTCTTCTACGTATCTTTTCCAACTTCGTAAACACATAAATTTCCTTCTTCAAAACATCAACTTCAAAATCCCCAACAATTTCCCATGGATCATAGTTGGAGAAAACAATCCATGGGGTACCATTCTTCCCCGTATAGATTTTGATCAAGGATTCTATTGAATGTCAATGGGAATCCCATTGCTTTGTGTTTTAAGAAAAGTGTGATAAGTTCTAGTTCAGTGGGTTTGAAACGGAAACCTGGTGGTATTGAGAATGCCATACTTGAGTGTTTAAGAAGAGTTGAGCAAACTCGAAATTGTGGGAATTTGAACTCTGTATGTGAGAGAGAGTGTGTACTTGTCTTGGATCACAAAATCGAACCCTAACCACCTTTATATAATGCTTGAAAAGTTGAGTTGCATGATCAAAATATATTCTTCAAAGTCAAAGCCCGTCAAATTAAGGATAGATTCGTGTGGTAGACAAAAATAGATTGCCTTAAGAATAGTTTTTTTTTTTTTTTCCTTTTCTTTTCTTTTTTTTTTTTTAAAAAAAAAAGGGGTTAAACCCTCATTTGATGGGAATTAAAATCAATGTTATAAATTAATTTCAACTACATATTTCATGAAACTTACAACTTTTTCATCATACATTTTATCAAAGTATTTTGAAAACCTATCTTATTTCCCACAAAACAAGGGTTAAAAAAATGTTACTTAAAATGAAGTAATTATGCGTAACTAATAGCACCCGTTTGAACCCATATTCGAAAAATTCAGTTTTAATCAAACTTATTTACAATCACACATTCTTCTATTAAATGATTTTCTACGTAAATTTAAAAAAATAAAAATTATTTTTTTACCACACCCTCAAAATATTGCTATTACGAAAATCATTTTTTAAATCCCTATTTTTCACCCTGTTCGAGTAGCTTTATTGAATAGAAAACTGTGTGGTAGCATATTTTGGTACGCAGTAGATTTCTTTTACGGTTCATATCTAGAATTCTGGAATGATTTTCCCGTTCTACCATAGGTCATATTAACTTTTATTCTTGATTTGTTAAGTTCCAATTTTAAACCTTTTTTTTTTAAAATATCCAATTCAGATTTAATTTTAGCACTAGCTTATAATTATCTATGTGCGACAAAAGAAAACTCGCATAGTTAACGAAATAGTAAAACGAGTGATGGAAAAATTTGCAATTTTAGTCATTAGCCAATAAAATTGCTTTCGATCCAAAAAGAGTAGAACTACTATTTTTCAGCCAATTTGTCTACTTGTACAAAAGCAATGCTGTCAGAATTTTACCAGATGTTGCTGTGGCAGCATTTGGTTAGTCTTTTTTTTTTTTTTTTTTGTCCAATAAAAAACTGTCAAGTGTATTATGTAAAAATTCTGGCAGCATTTTCCTGTACACTTAGCACATTTCTTTTTTAGTTCAAGTCTAGAAGTTAGGAATGATTTTCCTGTTCTGCCATAGGTCTTATTAGCTTTTATTCTTGGTTTTTTAAGTGCCAATTTTAAACTTTTTTATTTATTTATATCTAGTTCAAATTTCATTTCAGCACTCACTTATAATTATCTATGTGTGACAAAAGAAAACTCGCATGGTTAATAGAATAATAAAAGAAGTTATTAATGAATGCAAGTTTGATGAAAATTTAATAATAGAAAGCGTACTAGGATCCCGAATTCTCTTGTATCACTTTAAGCCTAAATCATATAATTTGATAGCACAATTCAATTATGAAGATCAATATTCCTAAATTGTTTAACAATCTCTCTCGAGTAGAATTAAATATATCCTTACATATGATCCGTTCGAAAGTAAAACAAGCCACAATACTCATACAACTAATGCGTATATAATTGTAGAGAAAAATAAAACTATATCAATCATTTAATAATTGAAAAAAAATGCTTTCAATGTCAAAAAAAAAAAAAAATAGTAATAACAAGTTAAAAGTTCATGATACAAGTTTCAGTGTAATCCTAGCACAAAAAATAAAAAATAAAAATAAAAATTCACTTAGCCTAACATGCTAAGAATTAAACAAATAAAAGAGGAATGACATCACAGATAAATTGACGAAACGTGTTTAATTTCCAAATTTCGTGTTTGACTTTTATTCTTGATTTGTTAAGTGCCAATTTTAATTTTTTTTTAATTTTATTTATGTCCAATTCAGATTTAATTTCAGCACTAGCTTATAATTACCTATGTGCGACAAAAGAAAATTAGCGTAGTTATCGAAATAATAAAATACTAGTAGGCCCGTATGACTGGAAAAGAATGCAATTTTAGCCACTAGCCAATTAAAATTGCTCTCGACACAAATAGACATGTAAGGATTCTAGAAGTATTTTAATTAGACATTATTTATATAATAGTTATCCTATTCCAATTAGGCTTGCAATATTGCTAATTGGTTGCTCCATCTCAGTGTGAACATCTTATATTATTGTGTAAAAATATTAATTAGACATTAGTTATTTAATACTTATCCCATTCCAATTAGGTTTGGAATATTGCTTTTACGTGCTAATTAGTTGCTCATCTCACGAAAATATTTGTTCGTTTAAAATTACTGTAAGTGCACAATTCGTTAACAAGTAATGAAATGAATTTTGAGTCCAAATATCATAGCCATAGAAATTGTAATAGTTCAAATTTAAATTAACTTGACTTTAACCGAACCTATGAAAATTTGTACGTTTTCTAAAACTAAATTACAATCAAATAATCTACTGGTGAATGAAATACCTAAATTAACTACAATCAGTGCAAAATTATAATGAATGCAAGTTTGATGAAAAGTTAATGATAAAGAGCGTACTAGGATCCCGAATTCCCCTGTATCAATCCTTTTTAATCCTAAATCTTATAATTTGATAACATGATTCCATTACGAAGATCAATATTCCTAAATTATTTAACAATCTCGCTCGAGTAGATTTAAATATATTATTGCATATGATCCGTTCGAAAGTGAAACAAGCAACAATACTAATACAACTATTGCATATATAATTGTAGAGAAAAATAAAATCATTTCAATCATTCAATAAGCGAAAAAATGCTTTCAATGTCATAAAGAAATAAAATAACAAGTTAAAAGTTCATGATACAAATTTCATTGTAATCCTAGCACCCAAAAAAAAAAAATGAAGGAATAGCTAACATGCTAAAAATTAAATAAATAAGAGTGGAACGACATCGCTAATAAATTGATGAAACGTGTATAATTTCGAAATTTCTTGCGTAATTATTGATAAATTATTTCACAAAAATCTAGAATTATTTTCCAATTATGTTGCCATCTCTTCCTCTTCGTTTGCATGTCTTCCAATTTTCGTCCGTATATCAATGGCAGCCATCTCAGCGTAATTCCCCTCCAATTTCTGCCCTGTCTTCGTGTGCGTACATATTCTTTTTTTAACCCCCAAAATCCACCAATTTTGTGCCAATTAGCAGTCCAAGTAAGGAATCCAAACTCCTTTCAAATTCTACCCCCACCTTTGTTTCTCAACGGGAGTCTTTATAGAGATTTCATTCCATTCCAATTATGCAATATGCCCATTTAATTTCCTTCCTTTGTTAATTTGATCCAAACCCACTTAATATAATATTTCTCTCCAATGTTTTACTTGTTCCAATTAACTGCGTTTTTTTATACATATTGTAATGAGTAATATAGTGAACCTTTGAGTTATCGTTCTCATGAAAACTATACTTTTATAAATAATTTTATATTTCTAACTCCTATTGATGAAACTAAAGGATTATGATTGTTTTGATTGTTTTTCTGACTATATTTACTAAGTGAAAGTATCAAAATTGCACACAAAGATCGAATTGATGTTTCAGATATGGAATGAATATTATTACTAAAACAATTTCATCTATTGATCACATTTAATTCTTAATTCAAAATTCACAAATCTAATGTAGCGTTCGATCGAATTCTTCTATTGTATTTAATTTACCTATATCTAGTTCTTATTGACCTTATTTAACTAATTCAATCACATATATCTATGTGAATCAATATTAGTTAAGTACACTATTTGTTCTAAATATTCATATAATGACCGCAATAATTAGCAAATGTGTCTCTACATATTATACTAAATTATTGAATTTTATTATGTGATCTAAATCTAAAATCACCTCTCAATTCGTCGAAGTTTGACAAAAATCATTGAATTGTTGATCAAGTAACTCAAAACATTAAATACATGAATAAAATCAACACATAAATTTTTAATGAAATAAAGGATCTTGAATAGATGAAATGAAGGATCTTGAATAGATTACATTATTAGCCCTAATAAAGAGTTCAGATATTCATAATAATAAAAGGAAAAAATTGTATTGAGTACATCATCGAGTTTTGAATTGAGATGTAAAAAAGTGGATGAATCTTGCACCAAGTTCCTTTTTTTTTTTTTTTTTTAATTCCAAATCCTTGATTTCTTGTTTTTCTCCTTTAATTTTGCTATCTAATTCTTCAAGTTGTGATTTTTGTCTCTCAGTGTGTGGAACTCTTAAAAAGTGCCTTTATTCTTGTATTTATACTTCCCTTAAAGTTTTCCCAAATTTGAAGATTTTATGGACTTTAAATGGGCCAAAAATTTGTGCCCTAGAGGTATTAGGTCGTGCCCAGCGACACTGCGAAGACATTGTGGGTCGCTCGTCTTAGGGAAAATTCAGCACTATACCTTATTTAATATTTTTATTATAACTTTTTCTCTTGATATCCGGTTGAATATTTACACTTTAGTTTCCAAACTTTGGATCTTGTTTTTTTCACCAATTTTCGTTTCTTTCTTTCAATTCCACTTCCATTCATAGAGTTTCACCTCATAAACAAAATATACTATTAATGAGGCTATAGTTGTTCAAAAGAACTATTAAATATCTATATTTTATATCCAAATAAGTGTATAAAATATATTTATCAAACATCCAAAAACTTAAACGTTTGTTTGTCCTAAAAAAACCATAATTTAGCTTAAAAAACACACAAACATGCAAAAGCTTTTAGTTAGATAAACTGCCATTTTATTTCAGGATTGAAATCATTGTATTAAATCTATAAACATTTTCAAGGTCGTATTACCAAAATCAATATCTATTTTCTCAACGCAAAACTAATGTATGAGTGTATGAAGAATCAAGTAAAACACTATAAATTCACGAGTTGTTTCAATTCCCAACCCCTCGATGGTCAAATTGTTTACTTTCATCACTTGTAAAATTCAGACACCACAAACCTATTCTTTTTACTCTTTTCTCAGTGTGTGATCTAAGGCTGAATCTTTATACTAATTCCACACTCTCTCTAGTTTAGATAAATCTGACTAATTGTAAGTCAATACTTCAATGAATAAGGATTCTCCAAATTTTAATTGCTTCAATCTCCAAGACTCGACTAGGCTAATAATGCATTATAAAATATTTAACTTCTCGAATAAGTTTGGGACTTAATCAAGGCAAGTAATATGTAAATACATAATTTTTTTTTTATCTTATGTGCATAAATCTCTCTGTTAAACTTTTTAAATGACTACTGTAGTGAGCTTTAGGCCGATAACTCCAAAATTAGATGATCATAGGGCACTAGATTTTGAGATACCCATACGAATTTAATCACTTGAGTCATAAATGTTATGATGAGACATTTTACAATGAGAGTTTTTTCTCTCTCTTTTTTTTCCCTTTTTTTCTCCTTTTTTGTCATAATTAATGCAATGCCTCATTAAACATCCATTCTAAAAAATTGCCCCTAATTTAAGATTTTCACCTAATTTTCATCATATTAGCCCTAGACAATCTAGACAAGAATTTACATACATGGACTTTCCATTTATATCCATATCTCCCACAACAGTAAAATCACCCACAAACTATTCCAAATTTGGTCGAACGTTATAAATCGTTCTAATTTTTGGATTTAGCATCTAAGTTCTATTATTTCAACCTATCAAGCATATGAATCAACCCATCACTTTATAATGCTAAACTTAATTGAGTGAGGCAAATAAAATAGTATTAAGTTTTATGTGGATAAGAATCAATCAATATAAACATATAATATATCCACAGTTCATAAATTAATATATAATTCCAAATATATTCGCCGACAAGACTACCTAACCCACACAAGCACACAATAAACAATGAAATCTTTTTGAAATTTAAAAAAAATCAAAATTTTCAATTTTTCAATATACATAATAAAGAAGTAGAAACACACAATCACATAAGAATAGTAAAACTAAAAATTCAATGTTTTTTTCACCTCCAAATTTAAAGTAGACATTATCCTCAATGTCTTAACGTATAATCTAGTACAAAAGGGTAGAAAAGGAAGGAAGAAGATAATTTAAGAATTTTTCTATCTAATATTGACTTTTTATATCATGCCATTCCATTCTTCAACTTGCTAAGCTTCCCACATTCGATATCTCTGTACCTTTGAAAGAAGAAGATAAATATAAGAGTAAAAAAAAAAAAAAAAAGCTTTAAAAGTTATAATGCGGCGTGTACGATAACTAGTTTTTGTACTTTTTTTTTAATTCCCCTAGAGCCTTGAAAAATGTGCCATGTGTATTTTCTACTATTTTTCACTCCAATATATGATTTTATTTTAGTAAACTTAATATAGATATGAAGACCATCATATTAAAATAGAAACATGCCTAAAACTAATACGCCTTAATAGACTATATGCAATGCAACTACAGAATGTATAATAAATAAAATGGTAAGAAATTGAATTATCTCCCAACAAGCACTTAATTAAAATCTTTAGCTAGACTCTACAACATGATTCCTTATGGTGGTTCAAATAAAAAGTTTTTAGCCTCGCACTCCATACAATTTTTAGCCCTGTATCATCTTTTTACTCTCAAAATCTTGAACTCTCCATTTCATTTTTACTCAGAAGTCCGCTAAAATTTGATTTTCAATTTTGATAGCTTCGTTGGTTAGGTGGCTCATTCTTCATCAATTCTACATCAATCTTTGATGTTGGAAGGTGACTCAAATGTAGTGCAAATATTGAATATCTCTTGCTTGTCATCCACTCTCAATATTAGCTTGCCCTTATTTATGTCAATAAGGGTCCCATCCGTTGCTAAGAATGATCAGCCCAAAATAAACTGGAATATCTCTATCTTCTTCTATATCCAGCACAATGAAATCCAATGGAAATGTTAGAATTCCTGCTTTTATGAGCACATCCTCTAATTTGCCTTGTGATTATGAAAGTGTTCTATCAGCAAGCTATAACGTTATTGACGTTGATTTGACTTTACCCAATCCCAATTTCATGTAAACAAATTATGACATCAGATTTATATTGGCACCTGTATCACACAAAGTGCTAATAGAACAAGAATTTCCAATTGAAATTGGCAAAGTAAAAGTCTCGAGATCTTTTAACTTCGGATGTAATTTGTTTTGTAGTTATGCACTACTTTTCTGTGTCAGTATTACAATTTCAACTCTGGAAACTTTCTTTTCTTTGTCATCATATCCTTCAAAAACTTTGAATAGCTTGAAATTTGTAATATTGCATTCATTAATAAACGGGATATTGACGTGGAACTTCTTTAAATTTTCAAAGTTCGTATCTTTATGTTTTTGTTAAGCCTTTGTGAAAAAGAATAGGAGGCACATAAGCATTTATTGAACTTGGTACTGTAACTGTGGATGTTTCTTTACTTTCTTCCTTCTTAGTTAAGGGTGGTACAGATTTTTCTTCCACTTTACCTTCATCAACCTCTTCTTATTCATTTTTTCTTTCTGGCTCTTTCACAGTAATCTTAGGTAATTGTAATCCCCTCCTTATTTATAGCATGAATATTTTACTCTATTGCATTCTTTCGAAGTCTTTGGGGGAATGGAACTGGAGGTGTATATGCTTTTAACTTTTACAGGAGTCCTTGGCAGATTTTTTCCCACTACTCTTATTACCATCACCTGCTTATTATGATTTGTCATTTTATTGCTTAGAAATGATCCTTGTGAACATTTTGCAAGTAGTTGAACTGTCTGACCAATTTGTGTTTTCCAACTTCTTGATAGATGCTTGCTGATTTTGAAAATTAGTATCAGTATGTTGGAATACTTTGTCTATTTTTTGCACGTATTGATGTAACATTTGCCCCAAACTTGTTCTTTCTCTTGCTGAAAATTATTTCCATATGTGTTGAAATTGTGGAAATCATTTTGAATAAAGTTTACTTATTTCTATGAAAAAGCAAGCATTAAGCAATTTTAATAGCGTAAATTCTCCCACAATTCTCACATGCTAAACTGACCATCACTGCATTTGCTCCATATGTTTGCAATTTTACAAGTAACTCTACCTACTTTGTTAAAGCAGCAATCTATCCATTGTTGACACTTTGCTGTCCAGTTCATAAATTTCAACTGCCTTCTTTGATATCACTCTCTCTGACAATAACATTGAATGTGTAGTGACAATTAACTCGAATAAGTCTAGACATTGTTAAGCTGATTTACCTATGATTGATCCACTGGCAAAGGAATACACTTGAGATTTTAACAGTGGTGAAAGTCCCGTATAGAAGTATTGTACTTGATTACCTATGGTGATTCTGTGACTTGGGCATTTTCTCATCATCTCTTTGAATCTATTCCATACCTCAAGATAACTCTCCCCATCTCTTTACTGGAATGCTTAAATTTTCATTGGGATTTTTGCTACTTTTGCCTGTGAAAACAATTTGTTATTGGATTTTCTAGTCAGATCCTCCCCAGTAGTCATGCTTCCATGAGACTCATCTTCTGACCATTCCAAAGCTGCATCTTTTAATGTACAAGGAAATAAACGTAGTTTGATAGCATCTTTATTAATTCTTGAAGCATGAAAATTCTGACAATTTCTGAGGAAGTGGGAGGTATGTGTGTTTGGGTTTTCATGAGCTAACCCGTAGAATAGAAAAATGATAAGACACATTCTAGTTTTTGGCTTGCAATAAAGCTAGGGTCCTGATCGAGCAACTAGTAGTCCTATCTATCTACCTCTTCAAACACAATATTCCTACAATCTCAATGATGGTAGGACCGAACAACAATGACAAAAAAGATTTCCCTCTTTACAGGATCCAATCCACATTTATTTGAAAGTTGTTCAATCCGAAATCCAAATATACAATATTGGAGAACGCGGGCAGTGCGATAGGCTTCACTCACTCTTTTGCTATTACTACCCTAGCAGCTACTCATCCAATTGGCTGTATCAGAATGTTTTGATCGTCAGCTATCTAATGCTTCTATTTTGTTGTTTTCTTTGAATCTGCGTCTGAAGGTATGTTTTATTTTGGAATGAAATTGTTTTAGATCATTGTTTTGGAAACGAAGCATACAACGAACACATTTTATCTGTAAATAAAAAATTATTCAAATAGTAGTCAAAATAAAATAAATTAAGACTAAATGCAAATAGTCCTCGACAACGGTGTCAAAAATTTGCTGCGTTATTTATATCACAAGTGTACGATATCGTAACAAGTAATATAGTGGATATTTGAGTTCGGATCGTCGTTCTCATGAGAACTAGAATTTAATACTTAATCAATATTTCTAACTCCTAGTTGATGAAAACGAAGAATTATGATTGTTTTGATGATTTTTTTTTAACTATATCTATTGAATGAAAATTGTGCACAAAGATCGAATTGATGTTTCAAATATGGAATGGATATTAGGGCAGAACAATTCCATCTATTAATCACCTTTAATTCTTAGTTCAAGGTATTCAATCGAATTCTTTTATTGTATTCAACTTACACATTTCGAGTTCTCATTGACTCTATTTAACTAATTCAATCACATATCTCTATGTGAATCGGTCTTAGTTAAATGCATTATTTGTTCTAATAATTCATATAATGACAACAATAATTAATATAGGTACTTGTACGTGTTATTGTAAATTATTGAATTTTTCTATGTGGCCTAAATCTAAAACTCACCTCTAGATTCATAAAAGATTTACAAAATTATTAAATTATTGATCAAGTAATTTAAAGCATTAAATACATGAATAAAATCAACACATAAACTTTTAAAGAGCTAGAATCTTGAATAAAAGAAATAAATGATCTCAAATAGATTATATTATTTTCCCTAATAAAGAGTTTAGTTGCACATAATAATAGAAGAAAAAAATGATTTGTATTGATTATATCATCGAGTCTTGCATTGAGATGTAAAAAAGTGGATGGAGTTTACATCAAGTTCCTCTTCTTATTCTAAATCTTGATTCCAAACCCTTGATTTCATTTTTTCTTTTCCATTGATTTTTCTCTGTAATTCTCCAAGTTGTGCTTTATGTCTCTCAATGTGTGGAACCGTTCAAAGGTGCCTCCATTCCAGTATTTATACTTCCCTTAACATTTTTCCAGAATTTAGAATTTTTATATATTTTAAACAGGATAAAAACTAGCATCCTAGACGCATTAGGTGATGCATGGGAGCCATAAACTTTTAATTTCTTAATCACACATTTTTCAAAAAATCATATTCAAAAATATATTGTCTTATCAAAATGGGGCTCAAACAATGAATAAAAATGAACTCCATGGAAAATGAATTTTAAAATATGGAGTGTTAAATTAAAATAAAAAATAAAAATAAATCCTAATATTACCACCAGTATCAACAGCCAACACGGCAACACCATCCTCGTCGCTCTCTCCCCTTCTTACCTGCGCAGCCGCCACTGCTGAGCACAGCCATTAATCTTCGACAGGCAAGTTTCTATTTTCAATTGAGTCTGTATGTGATGGTCTCTGCAAAAATATTCAAGAGGATTTACTTGTTTTCTTTCTTCAAATGATTAAATTTACTAGTTATGCGCAAAGAACGAAATCGGTTCATGATTTTGCTTTCAAATTTCTCCAAGTTCATGCTTATTTTACTGATTTTTTATTTATTTTTTATTTTTTTTTTTGTGGCAGAAAATATCAATTCTTTGAAAGAATGTTTCTCACAAGGGTGTTTGGAAGGACACTTTGCTGGGGCCAGATCAGAAGCTTCAGCGGCTAGGGCCGCCGCCGCCTCCTTCTCTACTACATCTAAGCACAACCCACTTGAGGAGTTCTTTGATACTACTAGAAGCCCAGATGATGAAAAGCCTGTTGTTTGTGGTGAATTTTCTTTCCTTTCAATTACTTTAGAAGGGTTAATTTCTTAATCCGACTGGGGTTATAGATGTTGTTTGATTTTTCTTTTTCTATTGCTACCCAAATTTTGTAAGATGGCCATTGTCATAGGTATTCATGTTGAATTAAAAGGAAAGAACTTTAGATTATTGGCAAAGTTTATATTTGGGGTAATGAATTTAGTTAGACGTCTTTTGAAATTTTCTTATATTCCTGCATATTCTATTGAAAAAAAGAAATGTCGAAGGGTGTGAATATCCAAGAAAGATTGAAAATGGGGTATGGTGTGAATATCCAAGAAAAATTGAAAATTGCCATTGAATTTCATTTAACTAGGCATTAAGTTCCAGTACACTAAATTCGTGCTACAATGATCAGGAAATGTCCAACTAATAGAATGTGGAGGTGCTGACGTCTCAGCAAACACAGTTTAGCTGAAAACGGACTTTTGATTAGTACTTGAAGATCAAATCAGGTGGCAATTGGTTTACTTGATGTTAGAATTAAAATTTAATTTCAATTTATTTTTATTGCCTATCAATGCGCGTGGATTCATTTTTTACTTAATTAGATCAGGAGAAAAACTCAGGAACGAGAAGGCTGAGCTATGGTTACAATTTGAGGCTATCATCTGTTAACATTTCTACGATATTTTCTTGTCCCTTATGTTCATTATATCATCTCGTTCACTGCTAAATTAGTATTGATTGACATCTGACACTTGTACAATCTGATCTTCAGATTGAGATCGAGTTGGATAAAAGAAAGATTTCTTTTCCAGTTTGACATGACTGTTGTTATAATTAAAAAAAAATTGTAATCTCAAGATCTCCATTTTAAAAGACAATAGCTTGCAGATGTTCGAGTGCATATGATTTTATGTTTTCAGTTATTGCTCTTCTAAATAGACAACGTAGTTGTAGGGTTGAGAAATCTTATCCATATGTTGCTTTTTGCTTCATTTTCCTCGTGATCCCGTATATTACGCTTCTATGTGCTTCATGTGACTGTTAATTTCTCATTTTTCCATTGCATGTGAAGTAAAATAGTGTCTGTACTGTCTCTAGTTATATGAGTTGTAGATGTTGAAAGTAGGGCCACTATTGTCAAGGTGTTTTGTTGCTTAACAAAGTCGGTACCATTGTTATTGGTCTGGAGAATATAAATTAACTGATTACATGCAAAATGCATTCCAAACAATTTGAAATTTATTATTGGGTGATAAATGTCTGAAATATATGATGTGCACAAATTTTGGGAAGCAACTGATATCCAAGTTAGGCGATTTCTCTTGCATAGGTATTGGTCCTACAGCTTGCCTGGATTGGAAGCCTTTGGGTGAAATTCGTGAATCTTGACTAACCTGACATTTTGTCAAAGGTGAAAGTTATATTTTATGGCTGTATGGATAATGTAGAATTAAAAAAAAAAAAAAAAAAGGAATCACGTTTGCAAGATATGATTATTACAGTTTGAAATTCAGGGTTTAAAGTAATGTCTTGTTATGAACCTGGTGTGATAGCAAGCACCCGACATACTTTTTTTTTTTTCCTTTTTGATCGGTAAGCACCAGACTTGCTTCTGAGGTATTTGGTCTGCACCTGCGGAGATTCCTCTTTTCCATATGCTTGTTTAAGTTATCAAACTTAATTTCATGAAAGATAAGAAACCATTCAGCCAATGTTTATGACCTCTATAACTGGAGTGCTAAGTGCTTTGCACCATTCAGTTTTGGGTGGATAGTGTGTGTATCTTTACTTTTACAATCATGAGTGCTGCCATTTCTTAGTTACAAGAGTTAACGTTGCATAGATTCCTCATGAGCTGAGCCCTTTCTGATAAAATTGATTGCTTTCTTAGTTTCGGAATGTCACAGTATTCATGAGTCATGATATGATGCTCAACTAATGCAGACTAGTTAATTAATATTTGTTGAAGAATTTTTATCTGCTCTTATTTTGTGAAATTCACGTGGTTGGTCGCCTCTGTTGTATGGTTGAAAATTAAAGGTATTTTAGCTCAATTCTTTTTAAGGATTACAAAGACCATTTATATGTGTGCATGAGGTATAATTACTCCCTCTTTCATGTAAGATGTTTTAACATAACTTTTGTTCTCTCTGTGTATTTTATCGATCTTGATCACCGAGAGCACCATTCTTCAATAGGTCGTTTTACTTCGTGAGTCTTTTTTGTAGACATAAATCAATTATAGAATGAATTTTATAAATATATTCAGGTCAGAGTTGGAAGGCTCCAGAACTACGTCTCAAGTCTTGGGATGACCTTAACAAGCTTTGGTATGTTCTCTTGAAGGAGGAGAACATGTTGATGACACAGCGTCAGATGCTTCACGCTCAAAACCTACGCTTTCCCAATCCAGAGCGTATTCCCAAGGTGTAGCTTTGTCTCTCGTCCAACATTTTTTAAATAATTTTATAGTGTTAATTCTCAGGATGTAGAAAGCAAACATTACCCTCTCCTACACGTGTTTGCCTTAGTTAAATCTCTTTGTGCAAACAAATACTTTTTGGTGTTACCCCTCGGCCATAATTGGAGAGGTCCAACTACTTTCTTTGAATTTTGTTAATTTAGACTCGAAGTATCAATTTAATGTATTTTTGAATAAAAAAAATTCTTATATAATACCTCAATTGCACACCCAACTACGTCTTATAAATTGTTGAACAATTTTAGCATTGCTGTTATGTTTGAGAATGTGAGTGAACAAGGACAATTGACTTCCTTGTAAGGAGATTTACTGTTATTGTCACCTTTATGATATGGAATTTAATTCTTCTGGCTCGTGTTGTCGTGTTTTATGATTTGGGTATTGGTGATGATTGAACAGGTAAGGAAGTCAATGTGTCGAATTAAGCAAGTTCTTACAGAGAGAGCCATTGCAGAAGCAGATCCTAGGAGGTCTGCTGAGATGAAAAGGATGATCAATGCTTCATAGTTTTCAACTTCTTTTGTGATTCTGTCTTGTTCCTCCTTTGTTTTTCTTAGGTCAGGATTCTGTGATTTCATTAATGAATATTTTGTAGTCAGTTTTTTGTGAAACTATGGGAGGCATTTATGAAAATGAAGAGACATTGAGTTGAAATGTATTTATCTGAATAATGTGTGCAAAGAGATGCAACAAAACCCCTTCCCCGCTCGAAACATTTTTACACCAACTAGCATGTCTGGTAGGAGGATTTGGTAGTAATCTATCTTCATTATTCCAAATGGCCAAACATTTGATAATATTGGACAATCCATCACTGAATCCGCCCTCTCTCAAAGAGACAATTCTTTATTCCAAATGGCATGTTTGGGCAAAGGATTTGATAGTACTAGATAATCTATCACTAATCAAGTTTGGTTTTATACTTTTAATGTTAATAAATTTATTCTCAGCTATATGTTGGATTTAATATTAAGCGCCTATTTGAGAGCAATTCTTTGAAGATTTTAATAGTTATTTTGGCTGTTGGTATTTGATAAATGGGTCTCATTTTTCCGCAACTTTCGACTTCATTATTTTCTTAAAAAGACAAGAATTAATAAAATTGTCCATATCTCCTGTTAAATGTTAGAATTACATATACACATTTTCTCAACAGTCATATTTGACTATTCTTAGAGGGCAAACTAGGAAATGCACAATAAATACAATCATCAAGCTACACAATAGGAGCGGTCCCTCAATTTTTTTTTTTTTTTTTTTTGGGGTTTTTTGTGCATGCAGGTTCGATGCGCATTGTGAGTGTAGGTCAATGTTTCTGTTATGCATTTTCTGTCAAATTAGATTAATTTTAAATACAAATATGGTTACAATATTGTGTATCAGAGTTGCCAGATGCCAACAGTAAGGGGAAAAAAAGAAGAAGAAAAAAGACAAAAATTGATTGAAATTGCTTAATGATTACTCCCAAACAGATGCTAAAAGTTGGTAGTCTAGCCATCCAATTTGTATGAGAATATTAAAATAATTAACGCAGGAGGAACTAGAAAGTTATTTGTGATTCAGTAACGATTTATTATAACAAATGAAAGTTTGGTTATAATGAGGATGTTAAGTCGAAAAACTTCGAGGGAATAGTACTAAAAAGAACTTTCTAATGCTGTGAATGAATTAGTAGGGGCTGGAAAACTTTGTTTACAGTTTGTTTATTTTTGCAAGCTTGATAACAGATTTTTCAGTATTTAGAAGACTCAGGGGACATGCAAAGCTCGGCTTTCACTGCTCACTCTACAGTTGTGTCTTGAATCTTGACAACCTATTGAATCATCAATTCCATTTTTTTCTTTGCTCAACTTTGACGCCATTCTCAAATTTTCTTCACAGTTGGTGGAATTGAAAGACTCGGTATCGTCATATTAACGTTCTTTAGCTTGTCCAGATTGACACACCTGTACCGAATCATCCTAATGAACCCGAAAAAAAGTGTCATGCGCCGATGATACATATCAGCTAAGTGTCGGACCCACTACAAAGACAATTTTGACCTACTTTAATTGTTGACATATTTTTGTTAAGATTTTGACGGAGTTTCCTCTAAAATATGGACTAAAACCATCTGAAATATAATAAAATAGAGTACACCAGCCCCTTCAAATACAAAGTAGAGCACCAATGAATGAAATTTACACTTCTTAACAAGCCAAAAGACTTTAAATTTTCAATATATTCAAAAGATATCAAATATGCAATGAGCCCATGATATGGATACATTTTATGACAAAAATGCATGTATCCTGAAAATATGAATTGTCTAAACTAACAAAATGAGTTATACAACTGACTACAATGTGTGGCTCAACTTGGTGATCAACAGGCTCCAATACTGCTCAATTCATCTACTATCTGATAAGAAAAGAGGTAACAAAATATGAGCTAAGCTTGTAGCTCAGTGAGTAGAAAAATGGAAGATCTATTCTTCTTCTTTTTTTCTTTTTTTTTTTTTTTCACCAAAAAAGAATAGGTTGCACATAAGTATATGATTCCGTTTATACATATTTTCTCAAAATTCTTACTCTACTAAAACCTTGAGAAATTCTAAAATCCGATAACACTTTTTAAAACAGCAACATGATTGCATTGTAAAATTCTTTATTCTACATAAGAAACTGTAAGGTATAATGAATATAAATAACATTTACTAATAACTAATTTACCAAAATAACATTCATTCCAAGCATAAAAATAATTATCATCCAATCTAATGAGGACTATTCTTACAACTCAACCAACCTAACTTTCAATTTGCTCCATGAAATTCTTCTTTTATTTGAGTATTTCATCACCACAATCATTATCACTAACTATACTTAATCAAAAATCCCAAACAAAAATTTTAGGAATTGCCCAAAATTGGTATTACTTACTTTGATTCAACTAAAAATTAATCAATCAAGCAATTTAAGCAAGAAATATAATCCTCTACTAAATCTGAAAATTAAACCCACAAATTGAACCAACTAATTAAACCCTAAAAATGTAACATCATAATATCATAAAACACTTACTTCATAATCTCTTAAAGATATAAAGTAAATAAATACCAAGCATGAAGAAATCAACAATTACTTCCTCCTTCCTTCCTTTTTTTCTTTTCATCTTTCTTTTCTTCTCTCTCTCTCTCTCTCTCTCTCTTGGGGGATTTGATAAAACAGTCTAGTCAAACAATGTTATTGGTAAAATAATATTCCTTCAATATTTTTTGGTCAAATAGCCTCCACTTACAAAAAACAATAAACAAATAAATCAAATATCTAAAATGCCTTTACCATAGAAAATACCCAAATACCCCTTTCAATCCAGTTAAATCTCTCAATTCATCTACAAAAACACATCAACGTGATTTCCCGATGGTTGATTCCCTAAAATCTTGTTATTCATTGTATTCTTCATCTATTTTCTCCAATATTTTGAGTATTTGAACAAGAGTTTTGGTATCTAATATATTATCTACATTGAAATCTTTACTATATCTAAAGAAAGAAGAAAGGTATTTTTAGAAATCTCATTTACATTGGTACTTTTATTGTTGAATATAGTATAAAATGATATTTTATTTTTGCATTTGGTGTATATTTGTACCGTCCATAACCGTTGAACGATAACGATAACGACACTCCAATAATTATATGTATTGTAAAATGACATCACAGTCGTTATCCTCCATGTAAAACGACAGTACAACCATTATCTATTATGATTTGTATGTTATTGATAATATATTGTGGTTATTTTGATAATTTAAATATGGTAACTACATTCATATTACTTTGATATATATTTGAGTAAATTATTTAACTTTTTATTTTATTTACAGCTATGAATTCTATAAAAATAATATGGGTACATATATGTTATTTTGTCGAGTTTAAAAATACTGAAGAAGGCAAATGGACATGGGATTATATAGGAAACGGTGAAGAAATGTGGATATTCTTTATGTTCCAACTAGCATTTCATATAGGGAGTTGTACAACAAAATGCAAGAACTTGTTAATGTGGATTCAAAGTTATATGAAATTGAGATGATGTCTCTTAATCTCGGAATGTCTAATTTTTCAATTCCACCACAGATGATTAACAGTGACATGAAAGTGAAGTGGTTTCTTTCTATTTGTAATAAAATACTCTTTCCGTGACTATTTCGACAAAAGTTGCAAGTGAATGTGATAGTGTAAAGGACTTTGAAAGAGATTGTGGAGTAAAAACTAATGGTGAAGTAGAAAATGGAGATGTGAGCAATCGAAATGAAGTTGAGCAATATAATAGCAATCGTGGAAATGATAATGTAGAAGGAAACTTTGTGGATTGGAATAACTTTTATATAATTCAAGGTAGTTTTGAACAACAAGATTTCGAAAATAAATCTCCTTCGAGAGATGAAAACAATGTTGATTTCTCTATGGAAGAGGACATTATTGGTACTTCAACACAAGTTGTGTGTTCAATTCCTTATTAATCATTAGTTAGAATTCCGAAAAATGAGGATCTACACGATGATGAACTATTTCCAACTAAAAGTGCTTTAATATCAAAACTCCAACTACTTGCCGTGAAGTACCAATTTGAAATTTAAGTGAAGAAATCAAATAATAATTTGTATACAGTCGTTTGTATTGAGGAAAGTTGCAACTGGCGTTTACGGGCAACGAGAAAAGCTGAATCTGAGATTTTTCAAATACGAAAATATTCTGGCCATCACATTTGCTCCATGAGTGTTCGTCACAGGGATAATAGACATACTGCCTATTCGGTAATTGAAAAATATGTAGCTCCAAAATACCAGGATGTCAACATAGTGTATAGGCCATGAAACATTATTAATGACGTTCATCGAGAATTTGGCATAACTATAAAATATTGCAAGGCGCATATGGCCAAAGATTTTTCTTACAAAGAGGTTCGAGGTAACCTTGATGATAGCTATGCAAAGTTGCCATTGTATTATCACGTTTTGGGGAGAAATAATCCTGGCACGTTGACCTTTATTGAAACTGATAATGATGGACATTTCATGTATTTTTTCATGTCATTAGGACCTTGTATACATGGATTCGTCTCTTCAATCCGACGGGTAATTTGTGTGGATGAAACATTTTTGAAATCTAAATATCGAGGGACGTTACTTGTTGCCATATGCCAAGATGCATATCGTCAAATTTATCCACTTGTGTGAGGCATCGTGGATTCAGAAAACAATGACTCATGGACTTGGTTCTTTCAGAAGTTGTGACAAATAATCAGTGACACAGACGTGCTAGTCTTTATATCTGACTGTGCAACAAGCTTATCAAATGGTTTCAATAGTGTCTATCTTAACGCACATCATGGACATTGCATATGGCATTTCCAAACTAACTTGAAGAGCAAATTTCCTCGCATAGATGTTGTGCCGTTATTTAGAGCTACCGCAAAGGCACATAGTTTGACAAAATTTGAGATTAATATGCAAGCATTGTGCAGTTTACACGAGAAAATTCGAGGGTACTTAGAGGATGATGGCGTGGAGTAATGGTCAAGAGCACATTTCAATGGAATCAGATACAATAGTATGACCACAAACAATGCAGAATTATTAAATTCATTGTTGAGAAGTACTCGAGAATTTTCTATACTTGCTTTGATCGAGCATATCAAGGAAAAAATGCAGAGATGGTTTCATGATAGGCGCATTGATGTCAAAAAATGTACAAGTTACCTCACCCCATCTTTGGAGGAGAAAATGTACGATAGGTATAATGAGTCAAAAGGTTTCGAGGTAAAATGCAGGTGAGTGACAAAATGGAAAATTTCATTGTTAATCTGGAGAGGAGGACATGCACATGTAAGGAATTTGATCTGGACCAATTTTCATGTGCACATGTAATTGTTGTAGTAAGAACTGTTGGAGATAACTGTTATAGGTTTTGCTCTCCATTTTATAGCATTTCTTAATGGAAACAAGCTTATTCTGAATATATATATCCACTGCCAAATGAGGCGGACTGGGAAATTCTCGATAATGTTCGATTAAAAAAGGTGACACGATCGTTGACATGAAGAGGAAGTGGACGTCCACCAAGAAAAAAGAAACAATCAGCCAGAGAGGTGCGGAAGTCTTGTAATTGTAGTAGGTGTTTGAAAACTGGGTATGATCGTATCACTTGTACAGGTCGTGCACCACTCAGTGAGAGACATGAATGATGAAGATAAAACGGCACATCTGCTGAATTTTGACCTTTATGATGTGCTTCTTTTGTAGTATTGAAAAGGATGGTGGTGTTATGATGTACTGCTTTTGTTATTTTTAAATGTAAACTATTTAAAATGTTTGGAATGATTCATTTTGTCATTGTCTTAAAATCAATGAAGTCAAAACGAGAATATTTTTTTGATTATAACAAAACATCACTGGTGCCCCTTTTAGTATTTTACCTAGAAAATATAAAAATGATGTTCAAAAATTAAATATTATTAATTTAATAACAATCTATTTCTAAATATACAAGTTATCAATTATTCGTATCGTGTCTACATAAGTAACGACACTTGAGCTATTTCCATAATAGTAACAGCACTAGTGTTGTTCTCATTTTTCATGTTGTCCAAGTAATGAGAGTATCTCCCAAATTATGTGAGCGGCATGTCCATCTCGCGACTTAAATGAATTCAACTTATAGAATATCGAGACCTCGGAAGGCTCGTGACTGCTCATACTCGTGTTTATCGACAGAACCAAACAAGTGACGTTTAACTGCACTTGTGTCATTCTGTTGGTTTCTCCTATATTTCACTTCATTTCCACCACGTCAACCTCAAGGATTGGACATTTGAACTTAAGAAAGTCAGAATTATTGATTATGTGATGAATAACGGTAGAATTGACATAAATTGTAGATGTCGAGTTGGTGAAATCACAAGTCACCTTCCACATTCGTTAGAAAACAAAAGTAATGAGAATATCTCACAAATTATGTGAGCGGCATGTCTATCTCACGACTTAAATGAGTTCAACTCATGGAATATCGGGTCCCAGAAGGCTCGTGGCTGCTCATAATCGTGTTTATTGATAGAACGATACAAGTGACATTTAACGGCATCTGTGTCATTCTATTTGTTTTTCCTATATTTTCTTTAATTTCCACTGCGTAGACCTCAAGGATCGGACCTCCTAACTTAAGAAAGTCAGAATTATTGATTATGTGATGAATAATGGTATAATTGATATAGATTGTAGCTGTCGAGTTGGTGAAATCACAAGTCACCATCCACATTCTTTACAAAACAAAAGTAATAAGAGTATTTCCCAAATCATGTGAGCGGCATGTCCATCTCGCGACTTAGATGAGTTCAACTTATCGAATATCGAGGTCCAGAAGGCTCATGGCTACTCATACTCGTTCTCTTCTCAATAACGACACAAGTGTCATTATATGAACAGTAATGACACTTGTTCCGTTCCTCGTGGACTTGTAAATTTAAAAATAACGACAGATATACTATTTTAATATTTATTCTCAATCCAGTAACGGCATAAGCGTCATTCTATACACGGTAACGTCACTTGTGCCGTTCTTATGAACAAGTTTGTGTCTTTATAACGCTACTTGTGACGTTTTTTCTATCTTTTCAATATTAGTAACGACACAAGTGACGTTCTCGTAGACAATGTACAAACTAACATAACGACAGTTATGCCGTTCTAATGAATTTTCTCACATCAGTAACGACACTTCTGCCATTCTCTAGAAAAAGAAATTTCATTATGATGTTACTTGTGCCGTTCTGTAAATATTTTCAAAATCAGTAACGACACAAGTGTCGTTCTCATGAACTTTTTTGTTAACATAATGACTCGTTCTAATGGACGTTCTCATATCATTAACGGCACAGCACCATTCTCATGAACAAAAATTGACTAAGATAACGACTAAATTACTATTCTCATAAAAAGGAAAAAACATTTAAATGAAAGACATAAAAACTGTAACTATAATTAACATTCAACTTAAAGCAAACATGTAAGATTTGCAAAGTCAATCTCCAAGATATAAATACAAAAATAACATCAAAACATTCACTAAATCTACGGATCAAAGTGCCATGCAAATGTATTTGTAGCTAATTTCTTCCTCCAAATAGACACATATTCTGGATGAACCAAAACCATATTCAATTGAGCTTGTAAAAACTCAATGCATTTCACTGTGAAAAGCCCACAATCAGACCTGCAAAATAATAATGGGAAAAAAGTTAGATAAACATGACATAGACGAAAGAAGTCATAGATATTGGTGCTAAACGTTAGATTGAACCAAGTTGACCCATTTGTTTGTTCAGGAACTACAACCCTCTGATAATGGAACATGCTGGTGCTGAACTTTTCTTCACTCACTATGTGTTCCTTTATCGACCAGGGAATTACCACTTGAATATGTATCATGCATTCGACTAGCTGAGCAGTACGGATGTGTTTTGACAAACTATTGTAAATATAAATAGTTTGCCCCGTCAAATCAATCTTCAGTACAAATCAATGGGAACCTAGTACATAGTAAGGAATATACAAAAATCTACAATTACTCCAATGTTTATCGAGCATCAGTGGAAGCCCTCCAACGTAATCAACGAGCTCTTGGTCAAATACGTAGTTACTATTTTTCTTAGGTGCACCGATTTTTAGGTAGGCTTCTTGACAAGTTGCCAAAAGTAACAATCCAATATAACACAATCTTGTTGAAATATATGTGGATATGTCACTACCCTTTCCCTAATGTGGTATAAGGCCGAGTCGATATACTGTACGACAAAACATTATTAATTAAATGTATTATTTTAGAAATAATAATTGTAATACACAAATATTACTTACATCATCGATAAGCACTCGTCATCTTTCAATAGTTCATCAAAGAATTTCCTTCCCACTTCATAGATAGTCAAGGATACTATATCACTGTGACAACAATCATATCAAACTAAGCTAACTTGCAAATTCAAAATTACGTCCTTCACTACGCCAACCATTGGAATAAAATAAATTACCTCGTCGATGCATTTGCCAACCACTTGTTGATGTCTTCAACTTTTGCAGGATCTACTTCCCTTAAAAGGTCATATACTTGAATGTTCAACAATTTTCTCCTCTTTAAGGGATTAGTGTATGGAGAAAGCAACACGGCTCCTCTTCTCTTAACTCGATGTCCCCTTCTTACAGCCATTTCAGAATTCGGTTCCTCAATCACAATGATTTCATTATTAGGTTGGCAAACATGTGAAGATGTCGAAGGCTTCCCAGAATCGTCTACAAAAGTTGATGGAACACAGTTCAATCCAATTAACACACAATATTGAAATATAAATTATTTTTACCTTCGTTAGATATGTTTGAATCCTCTTTCGTCCCATCCGCCTTCTCTGTTACCTCATCTTGTCGAGCTTCCTAGATTCGAAAGGTCTATTCGGTCCAGACTAAAGGCCGTTGTTGGTACACAACTATAGCATATGAAAGATCTGGCACAAATCCTACAAGTGGGACCCAACATAAAAATTATTTATAGCTTATTGCAATAAGTACAAGAGAGAATATACCATCATCATATGTAGAAAAAGCTTTGTGTTGCTTATTCGATGTGACTTCTTCATGAGAGCATTCTTCAATAATCATCTCATCTTGCTCTCTGGCCTCTTTATTCTGTTGATTGCCTGTACTAAAAGCACGATCATCAAATTTGCTTCTTTCCGGCTGAACTCGACCTCATCAAGCCAATTGGAGAAATAAATCAATTTTCCTTTCTACTCGATTAAAGCGCTCTGAGATCTCAGCTCGGAGCCTCTCTTCAACTCCTCTTATTTCTTATTTTATTATATGAGCGATATAGTCATAAGAAGGAGGAGGTCATCCAGCCGTTTTAGATGAATGTAGATGGCTAGATACAGATGGTAGATCCGATGTCTTAGGACATTGAGGGCGAGCGAAACTTGATAGTGCATCATCACTCTCAGATTTTTTTTCGCCTTCATCCTTAGAAGCGACATTATACATCTTTGGATCTGCTTCATCATCAAAAGGTCTGAATTCCTTCCAGAATGGCTTCAGCAATTCATCGTTTGTAGGATTTAGCGTACAATGTACCTCTATCTGAAAAAACAAGAATGTATAATTATTCAACAAATTGTTTTGTTATAGTTATCGATACGCCATTTACATTTTGATAAACTAAACTCACATTTGACGATTCAAAAAATGTGTGAAGTATATCCCCCCAAGTTGCTTGCACATTTCCTAGCCTATTATTCTATGAATTTTGGAATCATTTGTTACACGATCGAATTTCTTTCCAACACTGGGAACCGCTTCAAACGCCCAAATCTGTATAAATTTAATTTTCAGTAACATAATTAAAAGAAATGTAATGTCTAAATAATTTTAGAACATATTACCATGACTGCAAGGGAAAATCCATGTAGAGAATACGGATATAGTTGAGAAGATGTATAACTCTTCAACATGTCTCCCAAATTACGTTTAAACAACCTAATAGTGTATTCGTATGACTATTTCCCCCACGAATAGTTGTTAAATCTATCGAGATCATTCACCAAATAAAACTACCATGGGTTAACAAATGTATTATCCTCTGCTGCCAAAAGCACGTACACCAATATGACGAGGAGGCCCAACTTATATTTATCATTCTTATGCTTGCAACGTTTGAAAACATCTAACAATAAATCTCTCTTTATTTTTCCGTTGCTATGCTTAAAACGCTCTTTCACGATTCTACAATTTTGCCCTAGCGTCGGGTCCTCGTTACCCAAATCCCCAGCTTTAAGCCCAGTAATCAGTGTGAATTTTTGCAATCCAAATCTTGTAAGCTTGTCTCCAACCTTAATCCATACTTCATTTTCTTTTAAGGTACTTATCAGCCTCAGAATCAGTTGGTGGACTAATTGGGATGCAAGATTTATATTTCTCAAGCTTAACAAATGTCCAAAGCAGGAATTGGTAAATATGTTATGATGCTTTTCATCTAAGCTGTAGAAAATTTCATCGATTAATTTCATTCTACACATATTACTTATCTTCATGTTCACTATGTCTTCAACATCCATTTTTCCTATTGTAAAATGCAAAACAAAAATTGAGTAAGAAATCTTATTTCTCAAGAGAAATAAGGGTTATAGCCAGTAGGTCGTTCTTGAATTGAAATAAAATATAAATTGTTAAAAAGTTTTCCACTTTCTTAAATTCTTGTTATTTGATATTTAAAATCAATGAGTCCAAATTTTATGTATTTGTACGCGAATCATAAAGTTTTTGATACATAGATTTCTTGTATTCTTATAAATCAACAAAAACTAGGTAATCACATTGCGATATTCATTTGAAATTCATGGAACTTCAATATCATGTTTATTTTATTGTTTTTATTGCTTCTGTCCCCAACATCATGAACTACACTAGTTGCAAAATTATGTGCAATTACATATTCATGACGTTAAAACCAGACCCAATTTGAAAGTCAACTAGTTCTTGAAAACAATGAAAAATTAAGATTGACCCATTAATTCTTATACCATTTCAAATAAAGGGATGTCTCTAAAAGAAAAAAAAAAGTATTATGTTTAACCATACATTTGTTGATTCTTCCTCTTCTGCATCAATACCTGAAGTTATATCTCCAATTATAGAATTCGATGAACATATAGGAACATGGAGTCGGTGGTGGAGAATCGATCAGATGAAGAAGCCGTACCTTAAATTTGTGTTCACCTTCACAGTCAAGTAGAAGGGGAAGAATTTCCACAAATTTGTAGAAGATTTCGTGAGATTTGTAGTCGATTTTGTGAGGTTTCCACAAAGGGGAAGAAGAAGAGAGACGTTAATTTTTGAATTTGGGGGAATAGGGTTTTACCTGAGGAAGAAACGGGTGAATGTAGGAATTTGGAAGGATTTTTGTGTTAAAATGTGAAGGATAGTTTGGTCATTTTATCAATTAAATTATTCTAAATTTTTTTCTCCTTTTGTATTGGTCAAAGACTATTTGTCCAAAAACATTGATAAACCGACTATCTCACCAAATTCTCCTTTTTTTCCTTTCTTTCTCGTTTCCCAAACTGTCCCATTTTCTACTGTGTGTGTGTGAAATTACAATTGAAAAAAGGTTTAATTGTAATATAATATGTGGCCACTAACTCTAAATTGCAAAGGAAGACTCTCATCTTTATAAAATTAAATCCTAAACTTCCAAAAATATATAAGTAGGTCTCAAAATTTAATTTTTATCCATCTAAAACCTTCAAATATTTTTTTTATCATAAAATAACCCCAATAAATTAATTTACTTCAATTTTAGCCCATATTTGACTTTGACTTTGACAAGTCAACTTTTTATTTTTGACTAATTAGGATGAATTGTAACAATAGACAATGGTTATGAGCATCATTTACGACTTCGTTTTGTCTATAAATCTCTACTTTTGATACTAAAATGATTTGAGCTGTCCCAACATGGAGTATAGACATCGCTGCACGGTTTTACATTTTAAGCCCCGTTTGGCCCTCATTTTAGCCATTATTTGTCAATCATTCTCTCATATTTTTTTTTTACAGTACTTATTTTCAATCACACATTCTTCATTAAAGTAATATTACACATATATCAAAAAAAAATTCTTTTTTTAACCATACATTTCAACATCAATCACTATTCCATACTCCAATTTTTGAAATTAAAGGACCACAAACAGGGCTTAGGGCCAGTTTGGGATGGCTTTTGAAAAGCCAAAAGGAGCTTTTGAGAGCCAAAAGCCGCTTTTGGACCGTTTGACTATTTTTGTTTAAAGTGCTTTTGGAGGTTAGAAGAACTTTTAGAGGAAGCTGGTTTTTTTGACTTCCTCCAAAAGCACTTTCGGAATGGGAAGTGATTTTAAATATTAATTTTCAAACAAAAATTAAAATAGCTTTCTCCAAAAGCTCTTCTACAAGAAGCAAAAGCCAAAGTAAAAATCGTGCCAAACGAGCCCTTAATAAGTTTTTTGTACGAAATTTCATTAATCTACAGTAAATAACTAATAAACAATGCAAAAGTTAGACCTGCTTTGTCAGACTCTTTTTTGCCTATAGAACCTTGCTGTTCGTACAGGGAGGGTTTGACACCCTCCCTGACAGAACAGACTTATAGGGGGGGAGGGGAGCAATTTTTTATCATTTTTTTCACTTAAGTCCCACGCGGGTCCCACATTAATGTGAGAATCTGTCAACAAGGTGATAAACCATTTTTCTGTACAAATGGTATTTTTCTTGCCTCTATTGGACAGTTGAAAGTTGGTAGGACGCATTTACCCTCACCTATTGACGCCATTACCTATAATATGTCAACGTCAATTTTGTAAAACGATATGGAGTGCTCCATAGAAAAGTCAAAAAAATGTAGCTGCCTCGATCAAAATCACCAAACGTTTTCAGAAGTGGGGACCACATATTATGGTAATGGGAATGGAAAATGAGCAAATAATGGGGGCCAAACAGGGGTTTATTAAATAAACTTGAGCAGTATAATATACAACATTTTGTGATGACTCTTAGATTTATACTATATGTATAGAAGAGGGGTTCATAGAATCCCTCCAGATCAGACACATGAGGTGGACCCGTGTACGTGTATCATCTCTCTAACTCTTATCTCTCGTCTTCTTTATTGCAGAACTTACCGGGCACTTTACATTTAAACTGGATTTATCGTTATTTCAGCCAGCCACACTATGTCCGGGCACTTTACATTTAAACTGGATTTATCGTTATTTCAGTCAGCCACACTGTCCACTGGATAAGTATGCCTCTTGACTCTTTTTCTTATTGCTGCAGGCCTCCGTGTATAAATAGCAGATGTTCATCTTCTTTAACAAATTTCAGTATACTGATTCTGCCACTGCAGCTTGGGTTTCTGGGCTCGTTCTGCTGATTTCTTTTATTATTACTTCCAAAGGTAAAACTTTTAATGGTTCAGCCATAAATATATTCAACTCAACTCAAGCTCATGTTTTGTCATTGAATTACTTTTCCCTTTTCAGGTAAAAAATAATAATAATAAAAAATCCCTAACTCAACATCCCCAAATCTTTTCATCACGCAAATTTTAAACTCAGAAAAAGAAAATAAAAATTGGATTGTGCAACTCAAATCAAATCAGAAATTTCGGTCCATTATCCAAAAAATGGACCTTCAATAATTGGCATATCAGACATTTCAGTCTGCCAAATCAAATCAGCTTCTGAGATCAGCCCCTGATTGTAAAATTCTTGGTTCGAATTCATTTCTTCAATTAAACTTGAAAATTCGTTATCAAACATTTTAGGCGGCCAACTCGAATCAGCTTCAGAGTTCAGCTCCTGATTGTGCAATGGTTGGTTCCAATTCATTTCTTCTATTAAACTTGAAGATTCTTTATCAGACATTTTCGATTCTTTACCAGAAATCTTCGTCGGCCCACTCGAATCAGCTTCAGGGTTCAGCTCCTGATTGTGCAATGCTTGGTTCCAAGTCATTTCTCCAATTAAAATTGAAAAATCTATATCTGACATTTCAGTCGGCCAACTCTCTTCTTCGACGCCGCATTTTGGCAGATCCCATGAAATTCGACAAACCGCATAATCCGTGTTATCCACTCCCTCCAAAGAACTTCCTTCCAAGGTGTATTCGTGCATTATATAACGACCATTCTTCTTAATTAGCTCGTCTTGCTTCAAATTGCCACTCACTTTGAATGTAAATGATTTCTTCACACCAATGACTTCGCCCTTGCAATTCTGGATAACCTTCGGCTTAGATTTTCCTGCCCATGTTCCACAACCGGCCACCCTAACATGCCTTCTATCTATCCTTTTCACCTTAGTAAACACATATATTTCCTTCTTCACAATACCAATTTCAGACTCCCCAACAATTTCCCACGGATCATTGTTTGAAAAAATAATCCATGGTGTACCATTCTCCCCGTATAGATTTCGATCAAGAATTCTATCGCATGGCAATGGAGATCCCATTGCTTTGGGTTTTAAGTAAAGTGTGATAAGTTTTTGATCAGTGGGCTTGAAAACGAAACCTTCTGGAATTGATAATGCCATACCCGAGCTTTCAAAAAGAGTCGAGCAAATTTGAAATTCGCAAAGTGTAGAAAGAAGAAAAACTTGTTTTTCAGACAGTTGTGGCTTTGAAAAATCAGTTGAACCCGAGCTGCATTATATAGATTATGTGTAGAAAGCAATAATTTTTCGGGCTCTTTTCAAAGTGCATATCCTCATCGGGTTAGGAAAGATAGAATTGTGTGCTATATAATTTAATTTTAAAGTCAATTTTAGGGTTATTCTTTTTAAGTATTTTTTAGAGATGGCTTTAGTGAATAAATCACACTATTTCTGCATTGTTCCCCGCGTCCCCGGCCTGACCCGCCCCGTGAAGAAGGTAAAAGAAAAAAATAAAATAAAATGACATCTCCATTAAGTTCAGATTTGTGTATTACATAAAATATATAAGGTTTGGTGAATAAATAACTCCATTTCTGCAGTGGTCCCCCCTCGCCACGCAGCCGGGTAAGAATGAAGAAGGGGAGAAAAGTAGATAATTGCTCTATCAAACATCAAATATAGTCATATTTCGAGTGGATCGGTTCTAGTATTTTAATATTCCGAACCATCTATTATACTTCGAATATTTTGCAAATAGAATCATTCAGATCTTCGTAAATATTAGAACCAAATCCAAACCCGAAGCATCGGTTCTGGTTCGGTTTCGAATCTACCCATAGCATTTTATATACATTTATTTAATAAATATGTTATACAAACCTTTTTGGTACATATACCTAATACGCCGCTGCTCGAAAATATTTGTGCAATGAAGAAAATTCAATTAAAAAAATTTCAAGGAGCAAAATATTGGATACTAAAATCCACGAAAAATGGGAGAAAATAAAATAAAGATAAAAAATGAAATTATAAATTGAAAAAAAAAATAATATTTCTTAATAAATCTTATTCGATCTATAAGAGAAGCATACTAGGCATATAATTTAATTATGAACAGTACTTAAATTCTTCTACTTTTAAAACAAACTGATACAAAAATATTAATTAAATACATAACTAATATAGTATTAAAAAATTATGGTCCACATATTGAACTCACTCTGTTTGAATAAAAAATAAAAATATATGTATATATTGAAAAAGAAAATCACAAATTCAAGATAACAAAAATGTACAACACAATGCAAGCAATGAATATATCAAAATCAATTGCAACACGTAATAAAAAAATTAAAGAAATCACTTAAGTTTATTAACAATATAAAAAAGTAAAAAAACTTGAATTATAAAGAAAAAACGCTTTGATTCATCAACTTATACCACAACCTGTTTAAAATTTTTGATTTGTAAAAAGTTCAAATTGTAAACATTAACACATAATAACCTCTGAAATACAACAATCTAATATAAGGTGAGATGTAAAAAAGTAGGAGCCAATCTTATTTTTAGGGTTAGAGTTTAAAGTTTTAGACTAATTATTATCAAAATTAGGATTTTTAGGTTTTATATGATTTTTCAGCCTATAAATTGTAAATAAATTATTTTTTATAAAAATCGGTTTCTCTCGAATACCCATGGTTCTGGTTCAAGAAACAAGAACCGAATTGAACCCAGTTGATTATTAGTTCTCGGTTTCGGTTACTAATTTATTTTTCAAGAAATTGGATCGAAAGCTTCGATTCTGGTTCGATTTCGGTTCAGGAGGTTTGGTTCCGAATAAAATGCCCAGATCTAGAATTCATGGTCAATCAAACAGACCCTTAGCCTAACGTACTAAGAATTAAACAAATAAGAGAGGAATGACATCACATATAAATTGACGAAACATGTTTAATTCCAAATTTCGTGTTTAAATTTTATTCCTGATTTGTTAAGTGCCAATTTTAAACTTTTATTTTTTATTTTATTTACATCCAGTTCAGATTTAATTTCAGCACTAGCTTATAGCTATCTATGTATAGTCAACAAAATAATAAAGTATTGGTAGGCCGGTGTGACTGGAAAAGTGTGCAATTTTAGCTATTAGCCAATTAAAATTGCTCTCGATAGAAAATAGAGTGGTAAGGATTCTGGAAGTATTTTAATTAGACATTATTATTTATATAATACTTATCTTATTCCAATTAAGCTTGCAATATTGCTAATTGGTTGCTCGATCTCAGTGTTGACATCTCATATTATTGTCTAAAAGTATTAATAAGACATTAGTTATAGAATACTTATCCCATTCCAATTAGGTTTGGAATGTTGCTTTTACATGCTAATTAGTTGCTGATCTCACGAAAATATTTGTTCGATTAAAATTACTACAAATGCACGATTCGTTTACAAGTAATGAAATGAATTTTGAGTCCAAGTATTATATTCACATAAATTGTAATAGTTCAAATTTAAATTAACTTGACCTTAACAGAACCTATGAAAATTTGTAATTTTTCTAAAACTAAATTATAATCAAATAATCTGCTGGTGAATAAAATACCTAAATTAACTAAAATCAACGCAAAATTATAATGAATGCAAGTTTGATGAAAATTTAATGATAAAAAATGTACTAAGATCCCGAATTCCCTTATATCAATCCTTTTTAATCCTAAATCTTATAATTTGATAACACGATTCAATTACGAAGATCAATATTTCTAAATTTTTTAACAATCTCTCTCGAGTAGAATTAAATCTATCATTGCATATGATCCGTTCGAAAGTAAAACAAGCAACAATACTCATATAACTATTGCGTATATAATTGTAGAGAAAAATAAAACCATTTCAATCATTCAATAATTAAAAAAAATGCTTTCAATGTCAGAAAGAAATAAAATAACAAGTTAAAAGTTCATTATACAAATTTTATTGTAATCCTAGCACTCATATTAAAAAAAAAATGCTAAGAATTAAATAAATAAAAGTGGAACGAAATATGTGAATTAATCTTAGTTAAATACACTATTTGTTCTAAGAATTCAAATAACGGCTGCAATAATTAGCAAATGTGTCTCTACATATTATACTAAATTATCAAATTTTATTATGTGACCTAAATCTAAAACTCACATCTTGATTCGTAAAAGATTCACAAAATCATTGAATTGTTGATCAAGTAACTCAAAACATTAAACACATGAATAAAATCAACAGATAAATTTCAAAGAACTAGAATCTTGAATAAATGAACTAAAGGATCTTGAATAGATTATATCATTAGCCCTAATAAAGAGTTTCAATGTTCGTAATAATAGAAGGAAAAAAGTGGTATGAGTACGTTACCGGGTTTTGAATTGAGATGTAAAAAAAGTGGATGAATCTTACACCAAGTTCCTTTTTTATTTCAAATATTGATTTCAAATCCTTGATTTCTTGTTTTTCTCCTTTAATTTTGCTCTCCTATTCTCAAAGTTGTGATTTTTGTCTCTCAATGTGTGGAACCCTTCAAAAGTTCCTCTATTCTTGTTATACTTCCCTTAACGTTTTCCCAAATTTGAAGATGATATGGAATTTAAACGAGCAAAATATTCTTGCCCTAGATTTATTAAGCTGTGCTACATCTCCTCTTAGGAAAAATTCAGTACTATCCCTCCGTTAATATTTTTATCATAACTTTCTCTCTAGATATCGATTGAGACGATTCAAATGGGTTATAAAGATAACTCAAAGGGCTAAAATTTTAATAGCAGAAGCTCTTTCCACTTTAAACATTTATTGGGCAAAAAATGAGTCTCGATCTCTGGACAAACATCTAGAACATTCTTGTATGATTAAAAATTAACTTGTGAAAATATTTTGGTCATATTTCACTCATTTTATTTTCTAATTGCATCCAATTGATCCTTAGTATTCTCAAATCTTTATTGTGAGGTCCTACACAACTTTTGAATATTTACACTTTAGTATTCGACTTTGGATCTTGATATTTTTCACCAGTTTGCAATTCTTTTTTTCAATTTCACTTCCATTCGTCAAGTTTCACCTTATAACTGAAATATACAATAAATTAGGCTATAATTATTCAAAAGAACTATTAAATGTTTATATTTTTATATCCAAATAAGTGTATAAAATATACTTATCAAACAACCCCAAACTTAAATGTTTGCTTGTCCTAAAAAACCATAATTTAGCTTGACAAACACATAAACATGGAAAAGATTTTGGTTAGATGAACTGCAGTTTTGTTGCAGGATCGAAATCATTGTATTAAATCTATAAACAGTTTCAAGGTCACAGTACCAAAATCAATATCTATTTTTTCAATGCAAAACCGATGTATGAGTGTATGAAGAATCAAGTAAAACACTATATTCACGAGTTATTTCAATTCCCGACCCCTCGATAGTCAAACTTTTCACTTTCGTCACTCATGAAATTCACACACGGCAAACCTAATCGTTTTTTATTCTTTTCTCAATATATGATTTAAGGTTGAATCTTTTTACTAACTATTCACGAAAATATTATTTCGATTTAAAACACCGCAAGTGTACAGTTCGCAACAAAAAAATGGAATTTAGAGTTCCAAATATTGTCTCACAGAGATTGATTAACCAAAACAAGAATGATAAGAATGTTTGTTGTGATGAAATTATAACGAAAATAAACTATGTATGCAATTATGAATGAATTAAATAAAATTAAATGCAAAATGATATTTGAATGCACGTTTGATGAAATTAATGAATGAAAGATGCACTAGGATCATGAATCCTCAAGCAATGCTCACTTTTAACCTTAGTTCCACAATTTGACAACACATTGAATTTTTATTTTTATTTTTTTTCATTTTTTTTGAAGAATCAATGCTCTTAAATCTATCCAATAGTCTTTTTCGAGTAAAGTTGAACATATTCTCATATACTACCAGCCTATATCTTTATGACGGATGCAAATATACAAGGATGCATGTGATTTTATGAGTACTTAGAGATTCACGCAAGGCATAGTGGTATATATCTATCTCCTATCGGACCCTATGATGATTTATACCCGTCGAACTTATTCTCATTCTCTCGAATGCATGAAATAATTCATCACTCTCACACAATGACGTGCACATAATCATGGAAGAAAATAATTATATAAATCATTCAACAATTGCATAACGTGTTTTGATGTCAAAATTGTAAAACTAGAAATGAAAAAGTTATATCACAAGGTTTATTGATCTCCTAGTACATAAAAATCTAGCATAGCATGGTAAAAGTAAGAAAACAAAACAAATTTTTTAGAAGCGACATCACCCAATTAATTGTTGATTTGAATCTTCACATCTTCGGGTTGTTCTTCATGTTTCTTGCCTCTTTCTATGCTCTCAAAATCCGCAGGAATATGTTAGAATGAGTGCTCAATGTTTAGGAACGACCCTAGAGTTGTAAAATATCTCTAAAGATTTGTTTCCATAAGAATTTCAATCAAAATAGAAAATTGGAAATTTTTCACCGCGATTGGCCTGGGCGACAGTTTTCACCTTGGTAATTGTTTTTTGATGTTGGGCAGCCGGTCGCCCAGTTATAAAAAATTTTGAATGTTTCATATTAGTCCTCGAATTCGATTCTTAATTCTTTCAAATCCTTTCTATTGCATTTTCAACCTTTAACTTTTAATTGCATCCAATTGAATCCACAACATCTTTAATCTTCATTTTGTGGTCCGAATAACTATTGAAATATTTCAATTTAGTCCTCGTACTTTGGATTTCTCCATTTTTCTTTTCCAATTGCTTATAAACCAGTCCATCATTGAAATAAACAAAAAGTTACCCAAGTTAAGTAACAACCAACACTTTCATGACATAAAAACTTAGTAATACGATCCAAATTAGTGTACAAAATGTACTAATCACTAACTCCACACCCTCTCTAGTTTAGATAGATCTCACTAATTGCAAGTCAATATTTCAATAAATAAAAAAATTCTCCAAATTTTGATTGCTTCAACCTCCAAAACTCAACTAGGCTAATAATCCATTATCAAATGTCTAATCTTCTCAAATAAGAGTTTGGGACTTAACCAAGGCATGCTACTAGTATGTAAATACATAAATTTTTTTATCATGTGTATAGACATCTCTCCATTAAACTTTTCAAATGACAATTGTTGCGAGATTTAGGCCGATAACTCTCAAGTCAAATGATCATAGGGCACTTGGTTTTTAGATACCCATACGATCTTAATCACTTGAGTTACAATAGGTTACAATGAGACATTTTAAATGAAATAGTTTTTTTCCCCTCTCTTTTTTCCTCATTTTTTGTCATGATTAGTGCAATGCCCTCATTAAACATCCATTCAAAAAATCAACCCCTAATTTAATATTTTCACCTAATTTTCATCATATTGGCCCTAGACAATCCACACAAGAATTTACATACATGGAATCCCCATTTATATCCATATCTCCCACAACAGTTAAATACCCATAAATTGTTCTAAATTTTGTCAAAGGATGTAAATTGTAATAATTTTTGGACTTAGCACCTAAGTTCTGCCATTTCAACCTATCAAGTATATGAATCAACCCATTACTTTATGTTGCTAAACTTAATTCATGTGCGCAAAAAAAAAATAATATTAAGTTTTACATGGTAAAAATCAAATCAATTTAAACATGTAACATATCCACATTTCATAAATTAACACATAATTCCAAATATATTCACCGACAAAACTACATAACCCACACAAGTACAATAAATAGTAAAATCTTTTTGAACTTTAAAAAAAAAAAAAAAATCAAAATCCTCAATTTTTTTAATATACATAATAAAGAAGTAGAAACACACAATCACATAAGAATAATAAAACTAAAAACTTAATTTGTTTCCATCTTCAAACTTAAAGAAGATAGTGTCCTCAATATCTTAAAGTATAATCTATTGCAAAAAGGGTGGAAAAAAAAGGAAGAAGATAATCCCTGGATTTTTGTATCTGATATTGTCTTTTTGAATCATGCCATTCTATTCTTCATCTTGTTAAGCTTCTAGCATTCGATATCTCTGTACCTTTGAAAGAAGAAGACAAATATAATCCTTAAAAAAAGATTTAAAAGTTATAATGTAGTGTACTTTGTATGATAACTAGTCTTTTGTGTCAATTCCCCTGGAGCCTTGAAAGATGTGTCACATGTATTTTCTACGATTTTTCACTCCAACATATGATTTTATTTTAATAAGCTTAATATAGATATGATGACCATCTTATTGAAATAGAAACATGCCTAAAACTAATGCACCTTAATAGACTATACGCAATGAGATTACAAAAAAATATAATAAATAAAATGGTAAGAAATTGAATTGCCTCCCAATAAGTGCTTAATTTAAAGTCTTTAGCTAGACTCTACAACATGATTCCTTATGGTGGTTCAAATAGAAATTTTTCGGCCTCGCACATAATTTTTAGCTTTGCATCGTCTTTTTACTTTTCAAACCTTGAACTCTCCATTCTCATTTCTACTCAAAAGTCCACCAAAATTTGATTTTCTATTTTGATAGCTTCGTTGATCAAGTAGCTATTCTTCATCAATTCTACAGCAATCTTTGATGTTGGCAGGTGATTCAAATGGGGTGCAAATATTGAATATCTCTTGCTTGCCAACCACCCTCAATATTAACTTACCCTTCTCCTTGTCAATCAAGATTCAACACGTTGCTAAGAATGGCCAACCCAAAATAATTAGTATATCTCTATCTCTATATCCAACACTATGAAATCCACTGGGAATAGATTCCCTACTTTTATGAGCACATTCTCTACTTTACCTCGTGATCGTGAAAGTGTTCTATTAGCAAGCTGTAGCGTTATTGACATTGATTTGACTTTACCCAATCCCAATTTCCTGCAAACAAAATATGGCATTAGATTTATACTAGTACCTATAAAACACAAAAGCACTAATAGAATAAAAATTTCTAATTGAAATTGGTAAAGTAAAAGTCTCTTGATCTTTTAACTTCGGATGTAATTTGTTTGTAGTCTTACAATACTTTTCTATGTCAGTGCCACAATTTCAAACTCCAGAAACATTCTTTTCTTTGTCAACATACCCTCCAAAAAACTTTGAATAGCTTGGAATTTGTAATATTGCTTTAATAAATGGGATATTTACATGGAACTTCCAGAAATTTTCATAGTTCATATCTTTCTTGATCTTCTTAAGTCCTTGTGAAAAAGAAAAGGAGGCACATAAGCATTAACTGAGCTTAGTACTCTAACCGTGGATGTTTCTTTACTTTCTTCCTTCTCAATTAAGGATGTTACAGATTTTTCTTCCATTTTGCCTTCGTCAACCTCTTCTTGTTCATCTTTCTTCTTCGTTCTTTCACGATAATCTTTGGTAATTATTCTTCTCTTTATAGTTATAGCATGAATATTTTACTCCATTGACTTCTTTTGAAGGCTTTGGAGGTACATATGCTTTTAACTTTTGCAGAAATTCTTGGTGGATCTTTTTCCACTACTCTTATTGCCATTACCTACTTATTATGATTTGTCATTTTATTGCTTAGAAATCATCCTCGTGGACATTCTGTAAGTTGTTGAGCTATCTGACCAATCTGCGTTTCCAACTTCTTGATAGATGCTTATTGATTTTGAAAATTAGTATCAATACACTGGAATACTTTATCTATTTTCTGCACATATTGATGTAACATTAGCCCCAAACTTGGTCTCTCTCTCTCTTTTACTGGAAATTATTTCCATATGTGTTGAAATTGTGGAAACCATTTTGAATAAAGTTCACTTTTTATCTGAAAAAGCAAGCATTAAGCAATTTTCTGTATCATTATTTCTCACACAATTCTCACATACTGAACTGACCATCACTCCACCTACTTTGTTAAAGCATCAATCTATCCATTGGTTGATGCTCTGCTATCTAGTTCATAAATTTTAATTGCCTTATTTGATATCACTCTTTCTGACTCGAACATTGAATGTGACAATTAACTCGAATAAGTCTAGGCATTGTTAAGCTGATTTACCTATGATTGATCCACTAGCAGAGGAATACGTCTGATATTTTGACAATGGTGAAAGTCTGATATTTTGACAATGGTGAAAGTCCTGTGTAGAAGTATTGTACTTGATTACCTATGGTGACTCTATGATTTGGGCATTTTCTCATCATCTCTCTGAATCTATTCCACACCTCATGATAACTCTCCTTATCTTTTTGCTAGAATGTTTGAATTTTCAGTAGGATTTTTGCTACTTTTGCTTGTGAAAACAATTTGTTGCAAAACTTTCTAGTCGATTCCTCTCATGTAGTAATGTTTCCATGAGATTCAACATCAAACCACTCCAAAGCTGCATCCTTTAACGTATAAGGAAATAACGCAGTTTGATAGCTTCTTTATTAACTCCTAGAGCATGAAAATTTTGACAATTTCTTAGGAAGCGGTAGATATGTGTGTGTGGGTTTTCATGAGCTAACTTGTAGAATAGAAAAATGACAAGATACATTCTAGTTTTTGGCTTGCAATAAAGTTAGGGTCCTGATCAAGCAACTAGTAGTCTTATCCATCCACCTCTCCAAACACAATATTCCTACAATCTCAACGATAGTAAGACCAAACAACGATGACAGAAAGATTTCCCTCTTCATAGGATCCAATCCAAATTTATCTAAAAGTTATTCAATCCAAAATCCAGATATACAATCCTAGAGAACATGGGCAGTGTGATGGGCTTCAAGAAATTGAGAATGACAAGTCACCTTCATCTATCTTCACTCGCTTATTTTGCTTATTTTGTACTATCGCTGCCCTAGTGGCTACTTGTCCAATTGGCTGTATCGGAATGTTTTGATCATTAGCTATTTGATGTTTATGTTTTGTTGGTGTTCTTTAAGTCTATATCTGAAGATATGTTTTATTTTCGAATCAAACTGTTCTAGAATCATTACCTTGGGAACGGAGCATAAAGTGAACATATTTTATCTGTAAATAAAAAAATAGTCAAATAATAGTCAAAATGAAATAAATTAAGGCTAAATGCAAATAGTCCTCGATAATGGTGTCAAAAATTTGTTGCGTTATTTGTATCGCAAATGTACGATATCGTAACAAGTAATATAATGAACATTTGAGTTCAGGTGATCATTCCCTTGAGAATTATAATTTAATACTTAATTAATATTTCTACTCCTAGTTGAAGAATCATGATTGTTTTGATTATTTTTCTAACTATATCTACTATATGAAAATTGCTGACAAAGATCGAATTAGTGTATCAAATATGGAATGGATATTATGGCAGAATAATTTCATCTATTGGTCACCTTTAATTCTTAATTCATAATTCACAAATCTAACGCAGTATTCAATCGAATTTTTCTATTATATTCAATTTACCCGTTCGAGTTCTCATTGACCCTATTTAGCTAATATAATATCATATCTCTATGTGAATCGATATTAGTTAAACTCACTACTTGTGCTAATAATTTATACAACGATTGAAATAATTAACATAGATATTTCTACATGTTATACTAAATTATTGAATTTTACTATGTGGTTTAAATCTAAAACTCACCTCTCGATTTATAAAAGATAAACAAAATTATTGAATTATTGATTCAAAGAATTAAATACATTAATAAAATCAACAATAAAATTTTAAAGAACTAGAGTCTTGAATAAAAGAAATAAAGGGTCTCAAATAGATTATATTATTTGCCCTAATAAAGAGTTTAGCTACTCATAAGAAAAAAATGATTTGTATTGAGTATATCACCGGGTCTTCTATTGAGATGTAAAAAAGTGGATGAAGTTTACATCAAGTTCCTTTTCCCGAGCTCGAGATCAAGTTAGAGCCCGATCTGACGCCCAACCTATAGGTCGTGATAGAAATAGAATTTGAAATTTATTTGTACTTTTTTAAAAATTTTGGAAGTATAGTTGCAATTTGTTCTTTATTTTTCTTTTCTTTATTTTTGTTTATTTAAAAGGAGGGTATATTTATCATTTTACAGTTTTTAATTGAGAAAATGGATGAACATAACTATTTTTACAATAAAATATAAAAATAAGGGTGAAAATATCAAAAAATGAAAAGTAGAGAAGCTTTGCACAATAATAATAAAAGGGATGGACGTTTTGTGCTAATTATCCTTTTAATAATTTATTTGGACTAATTTGCATTTTTTTAAAGTTTGGGAGTATGATTGCAATTTATTCTTTAACTTTTCTTTTCTTTTTTATTGCTTTATTTAAATAGGGGGTATATTTGTCATTTTACACGAGAATTTTGAAGAAAATGATGCTTTCCACAATAAAATGTGAAGATAAGGGTAAAAGTGTCAAAAAATGGAAGGTATAGACGTTTTGCATAATAACATTGAAAAATAAAGACGTTTTGTGCTAATTACCCTAAAATATTCTGTATGTGAACCAAAAAATTTCCTTACATTTTTACCACACATCTTCTAAAAATTACTATTCATAACTCTATTTTCTTCAAATAATGGTTGTCAAACGGGATTAGCTGATGTTCATCTTCTTTAATATATTCTGAATTAAACTCCTTGTAGGCGCAATATACAGGCAGCTCTTGTTCCCTGCCTTGTTAGGGCATATCCCGCGATTTACCTCCCTTACAAAACTCTAGAGGCGGGGCGGTGGAGGCCCTCAAGGTTAGAGTTCAACCTTTTTTAGTATACTGGTTTGCCACTGCAGCTTGGATTTCAGGGCTTGTTCAGATGCTATTTTATGTTGATTTCTTTTATTATTACTTCCAAAGGTAAAAAATTTTAGGGTTCGGCCATAAATATATTCAACTCAACTCAAGCTCATGTTTTGTCTTTAAATTGTTTTACCCTTTCATTCCCTGTTGCAGTTGGAAGAACAACGAAAAGCTCGAATTACCGGCTTGAGCTCAACTTTATGATGTGCTAATTGGCAAAATATTCTGAGGAACATGTACATTTCGAGTTGGGTGCTTGCTTGCCATTTTCATTTAATCCGAATTTGACCAGAAGCAAAGCAATTTTTCAATTCACTCACTGGAATCATATGAAGCAATCTTTAGAAAATATACTGCTAATCTATATGTACGCATTGCATTGCAGTCAAGTCAAAATTCGTCCATTATACTATCAAGTAAATTACCTAAGCTTTTGGTCAATGAAGTAATATCAATTCATTTACAGATTCTTTCAAGCGTGACAGTTCTAGCATAGATATACCAGATTGATAATTATTTGACATTGTGGAATTCCCATAACTATTTTCTTCTTTCATCAATTTAATAGATCATTTTTTACAGTGTTTATTAACTCGACAACTCAAAACCTTGTCATTTCATGCTTATCTAATATCTTGGATGAGTTTTTTTGACACATATAAATCTATAAATGAAAATAATAATAATAGTAATAATAATAATAATGATAATAATAATAATAATAATAATAATAATAATAATAATAATAATAATAATAACCCCCAACTCCAGTTTCCTGCATCTGGTCATCACCCATATTGTAAACTCAGAAAAAGAAAATCAAAATTGGATGATTCTTATCAACCATGATTTGAATAATCCAACAAATGGACCAAGATTTATGACAAGGTGCTTCTTAAAAAATTGGCACCTCTATAAGAAATTAGAATACAATCAGTCTATTTACAAAAACTAACAATCAATTCTAACATTTCAAACTTACATCTCTATATATTCTGAAGAAAGGATGGTCCTCAAGAGCTCCTTCAAATTAGCAAGAACATAGCGTGGCCCTAAGCTCTTCACTCCAATAAAATTCAGGAGCTGCTCTAAATCCTACAAAAAAATCATCGATTAACATAGAAAAGGTCATCGATATGGCACAAAAATAGCAATGTAATTTGTGATGAAGTCAATTGCAGATTGTGTGCAGAGATCAAAATTGGATATGAATAAATCCAATGTCATCTATAATAGGTTAGTCATAAAATTTCGTATTTAATAAAAATCATGTTGGTGGATTGAAGAAGATAAATGTTGGTATAATATTCATCACCTACTCCAGAGATCCTCTCAATAATCAAATGCAGTTACAAAAAGTAGATAATATTATTACTTTTTTAACTAGAGTCCAGTAAAATCTTCTGCTTAATTTAAGTAAGAATATCCGCTAAAGGATAGGTACAGAAAAATTCAGAAGTGGAGTAATGAGCTCACACCACCATCTAGATCTACACATCAGTAAAGGAATTAATACTCATGAGCAAAAGCACAAAAATGGGGACCGCAAATTTAAAAAGAAAAATTTATATGCCAAACTCTAAGCCTTGCATAACAGAAAATTTAAGTAAGATCATTAGTAGACTGTCTTATAATACTCCAAATATTATGAATATGTTTCAATATGGTTTGACACTAAAAAATTAAGAAGTGCTACATAACTTATTTAACAAGAACATAGCATAGGCTGCTCTTGTGAAGTCTTGCCCTTCTATAAAGAGAGGGAATTCTACCGACTTCAAACTTGTCAAACTTACTGAATAAGAGTCTGAACTGGACATTGAATGATCAATTGCAAGTGCATAATCACGTATATATGATCGAGAACCTCCTAGCCGTAAAGGATAACGCAAAGGAACTTGTAAATAAGAAGCAATGAGTGCAACAGCCTACATAAATAACAAACCATCATGATTAATAGATATTAAATTGCAATTAGTGCTTTGGCAATTAGCTAATGCCTACAACAATGCAATAATCCAGTAAAGATCATTGAGATCCAAAACAAGTGTAAACTAAGTGCCAAGTTGATGACAAAAGTGATAATGTATAACTACTCCCCATTTTTTTTAGATGTCCTATCACAATTCATCGCAACGAAAGCAGATTACGCTTGAAAAGATACATAAGTTGATAAAATTATGCCAGGCAAAGAGGAATAACGCACGTGTGCTATATATCCCAAGGCAGTCGAAGATCTCTGAACCTCCTCCTTATCAGTGAAGAAACTTATCTTTGTGAAAGGGATCATAGTGAGATGCAGACTTGAGATGGTCAAAGAGCCTTGATCAACAGGTTTTGATCCAGAAGGAACACCTGCAAGTAGTGACAGGAAACAAAACCGAATAGAGATTAATCAAAATAAACCAACCAATCAAGGAATTCTAAGCTGTAATAATTATGGCAATAACCAAAACCATCGATTGCAGCTGGAATCTTTTATATAAAGTAGAGTCAGCATATGATGCTTGCAGTCATGCATTGCTTATATAAATTTGGGTGTGACTCCAGCATACACATTTATTCAAATTGAAATCAGTGAGTAGGGAGGTAATGAGATTACAAACAATTGCAAAAATGCTGAGAACAATTCATAGAAGCCTCGACATGCAACGCCTGAGATAATCAAGAAACTATATAGAAAAATGAGCCTAACTAAGCCGAGGGAGTCATCCATATAACATGACTATTAGAGATACAACCTATGAGCTACTCAGAAATTTCTAATCAATTCTTGGTGCTTGCATATAGACTTTTCAAATTTAGCAACCTCAGTGTACAAATTACCAAACAAACCTAGTGATGTAGGATTAGATAAACACAAATGCAGTCACATAGGGAGAAGTAGAAACCAGAAACGGATAGGGGAAGGAGAAGGAGAAGGAGAGAAGAGAGGAAGGGCGGTGGAAAAGAAAAGAGGGTCTGCAACACTCAAATTTTCATTGAGCCATCAAATTTGCTCCCCATGCATAGAAGCTGCATACTTTATACAAAACAAAGTATAAAAGGGCTTGGGCCAGCCCAAAACATGATACAAGCCCAAAAACAAAATAAAAGGCTTGGGCAAGTCCAAAACATTATACAAGCCCAAATAAAATACTAACTAAATAGTCCAAACTAGATGTCCTCATCAACTCTCCCGGAGTGGGAGAAAAACTCGACTCCGTCGAGGGAAATAACTCATAAAAGGCTGTAGTCAGTTGTCCAACCATAAGCTGAGTGGTTGGACAAACCTCTTCTGACGTCCATATACGCGTGTGATAGGTGGTCTAGCCAATGGAAGATCACGATGACTCCTAAAAAGCTTTAACAAGTCTGGATCAAGCTGCTGGAGTGTCTCTCGAGGGATCCATGTGCAATCAGAGTCAAGTCGTCCTACCCAACGAACAAGAAAGCGCTAAATTTCTCCATCATTGGTCAATATAATATGTTCATCTAAAATAGCATCAATCTTATCTTTGGGTATTGTGATAGGGGGTGTTGAAGTAGGGGTAGCAATATAAACAACCAAATCCTCAACATTGAAAGTAGAGTGGTAGCCAAAATGTGATGGAAGATCAATGACATACGCATTTGGACCAACACGCTTTAAGATTTTAAAAGGACCAGCGCTACGGGCTTGCAATTTGGAAGCGGATCCAGATGGACACCGTTCCGGTCTAATTCGGATCATCACATAATCCGCAATTTTAAACTCCACATATCATTTATGCAAATCAGCTCGAAGTTTATATGATGCATTACTTGTCTCTAGTTGTTTATTGATCTCAATATGCAGGTCATGAAGATGTTGTACAAATGCCTCAACTGACACAGACACATTAGCATGTGGGGACATAAAGATAAGGTCTAAAGGCTTCCTAGGTTTATAACCATGAATAACTTCAAAAGGACTCATGTCTAAAGACCGATTCACAGAACTGTTATATACAATTTGGGCTATTGGGAGGATTAAATCCCAGTTCCTCAGATTTTCCTGAACTAGACATCTTAATAGGTTAACAAGATTGCGATTAACAACTTCAGTTTGACCATCGGTCTAAGGATGATACGAAGTGGAAAATTTCAACTTAGTGCCAACCATGTGCCATAAGGTTCTCCAGAAGTAGCTAGTGAACCGAACATCCCTATCCGACACCATGGTCTTAGGAAGGCCATACAATTTAACAATCTCATTAAAGTACATCCTAACAACCTTAAACGCATCTGAAGTCTTGCTGCAAGGGATAAAGTGGGCCATTTTCGAGAAACGATCCACTATAACAAAAATAGAATCATGTTTCTTTGGAGTACGTGGGAGTCCTAGTACAAAATTCATACTGACGTCTTGCCAAGGACAACTAGGGATGGGAAGAGGTGTGTAAAGACTAGTGTTTTGTCTCTTTTGTTTGGCTAACTGACAGGTGTTACAAGCACTAACAATCTTAGCTACATCTGTCTTCAAACGAGGCCAATAAAATTGACATTCAACCTCTTCGATTGTCTTATCACGTCCAAAATGCCCAGCCAGGGATCCCGCATGACTTTCCCAAACTATAAAGTCTCGTACTGAAGTCCAAGGGATGCACAATTTATTGGACCTAAAAAGATAACCATCTTCTAGACGAAAACTATCAGTAGCATCCAATTGTCCACTTTGCAATGCAAGAAAAATGTCTTTGAAATCGGGACATGACTCATAATCTTCTTTGAGTCGTTCAAAACGTATGACCTTGACACTCATATTGGTTAAAAGTGAAATGCGGCGACTTAAAGCATCGGCCCTTGATTTTCACTGCCCTTTTTATGCTTCAAAACAAAAGAGTAAGCCTGCAAATACTTGATCTAACGACCATACCTAGCATTCAACCTCTTTTGGGAATTAACATAGCGAAGTGCCTGATGGTCTGAATAAAGAACAAATCTTGGGGCAATAAGTAATGACACCAATAGCGTAAAGCTTGTACGACTGCATACAACTCCTTGTCTTAAGTCGAGTACCGTCGTTTGGCATCATTTAATTTCTCACTGAAATAAGCAATAGGGTGGCGCTCTTGGCTCAAAACTCCACCTGTCCCTACTCCAGAGGCATCACATTCTACCTCAAAAACTTTGGAAAAATCAGGAAGTCGCAGAAGCTCTTAACCAACTTAAATGCTTTGGCCGCTTCATGCGACCAATAAAATTCCCCACTTTTCATGCACTCCGTAATAGGAGCCATGATCGTGCTAAACCCTTTAATGAAATAATGATAAAAGGTAGCTAAACCATGAAAACTCCGAACGTCATGTATAGTCTTGGGCTCAGGCCAACCAACAATGGCCTGAATCTTTGCAGGGTCAGCAGACACTCCTGTCGCGGAGACAATATAACCTAGAAATACAACTTTATCTGTGAAGAAAGAACATTTATTCACATTAGCATACAGGCTTGTAGCGCGAAGGGTAGAACAAACCTGCGTGAGATGATCTCTATATTGTTCCCTAGTTTTACTGTACACGAGAATATCATCAAAGTAGACAACGAGGAATTTACCCATGAATGGTCGCAAAGCTTATGTCATTACTCTCATAAAAGTACTTGGGGCATTGGTTAGCCCAAAACGCATGACCAACCACTCATAAAGACCATCCTTCGTTTTAAAGGCAGTCTTTCATTCGTCACCTGGGCGAATCCTAATTTGGTGGTACCCACTCTTTAAATCAATCTTAGAAAATATCGTGGCACCAACCATCATGTCCAACATATCATCAAATCTAGGGATTGGAAAACAATACTTCACTGTGATCTTATTGATGGCACGACTATCAACACACATTCTCCAAGAACCATCTTTCTTAGGAGTCAAAAAGGCGGGAACCGCACAAGAACTTAGACTCTCACGAATAAATCCTTTTGAAGGAGCTCCTCTACTTACCTCTGAAGCTCGGCATGCTCATGCAGATTTCATTCTATAATGAGGTAAATTTGGAAGAGACGATCCAGGGATAAGATCTATAGCATGTTGAATGTCCCGTAAAGAGGGCAATAGATCAGGGAGGTCTTCAGGAAAGACTTCTCAAAACTCTTGAAGAACTGATCGAACCTCATCAGGGGTCAATATTGGAGATTCCGATGGAACTTTCATGACAACCACGGCAAACACAACAAAATCCTCTTTGAGTGTACGCTCAAATTCTATAGGGCTAATCATATGTCACCCTTTCCGTTCCACAATTTTCTTGGTCTGTTGTGAGTCAACAAGTTTTGGCGGTAAAGGATTAAGGTGAATCTTTTTCCCATTGAACACAAAGGAACATGAATTTGATCGACCATAGATAGTGACATCTAAATCGAACCATGGTCGACCAAGAATGACGTGTCCGACGTCCATGGGAATGACGTCGCACCATATATGATCTTTGTATTCAAGAAACTGGATAGGAACCAAACAACGCTAGTTTACGGTAATAGAAGAAGTGTCAATCCAAGAGACGCTATAAGGTTGAGGGTGTGGGACTGGCTGTAATCCAAGACAGGACACCGTAGTCACAGAAACTGCATTAATGCAGCTACCACTATCCACAATAATTTTACAGCCCTTGTTATTGATCTTGATAGAACTTTCATCCCCAAAACTCTCCGGGATTTTATCCATAATTTATTGATTTTAGGCAAGGGTTTATTATTTCGGCCAACTTCAATCTGGAAATCTCGGCCAACATATCCAATTGTAATAATATGTTCAGCAGGATAGTATATCCTTCCATCAACTTCTGGACTTATTGAATAAAATTTGATATAAATTGACCTTCCTTGAGCAAATTTTGAAACTTCTTCCCTGAATATATCATCAAATTTTTCGATTTCTTTTAAATCTTTTCCTGGATAGATCAAATCCAGAAATCCATAATCTGCTGCCATTTTGATCATGAAAGGGTCTGCATCTTTGGTAATTATTAATCTGGGATAAACATGATCTCCTGATGCAATAAAATAAGATTCATTTTCTTCCAATTCATAAACAATCTTGGCAAATGATCTATATTCTTCTTCTTTTGATGATAAAGGGGTATCATCATCTTCATCAGTTTTGATTCTTATAACTCTTGTATGTTCATCACCATTTTTTATAGTCACCTTCCGGGGACTTGCTATGTCTCGTTTGATATTGTTGGGTCCACTGCTGTTTCCTGGCTGTGTACTTGTTTGTATTTTTGAGATTGTATCAATTGGCATTTCCTGTTTGGTATCTAATGACTCGAATTGTGAAGTAATATCAACAATTCTGTCATTCAATTCTTTGGTATATTTGGAATGAGAATTAGAGATTTCCACCAACAACTTGACATTTTGTTGGATAGTTTCTGCCATTT